>NC_043973.1:47960640-47980640 GCF_902148855.1 Sphaeramia orbicularis
CTCATGGGAAGGAATAATACTAGGACCCAAAAAAAGACAGTTTGTTTGAGGTGCTCTTTGGAAAAAAGGATTCATGCAGTAGAAGACAAACAGGAAGACTGGCTTCAAGCCTTCCTGATGAAGGCTTGAAGCCGACATGTGTTGAAGTGTTTATGGTCATCAGTGGCGTTTTGGGTCTCTGTGGGTTGAGTAATAGAGTACTCATCATTTGCTTGTATGTTGATCAGTCCAGCCTGGACTTTGGCCCATCTCACCATATAAAACTTCCATTCAAAAGGCTGTTGTTTCAATCGCTGCTCAACCACTGTCATTTTTAGTTCCCATCTGCCCTCAAACAGGAGCTTAAAATGCCCTCAGAAGACGGTTCAAACAGCTCTGTAGACATTCTCCAACAGTTGTAAGAAGTATGAAAAGGTTCCCGCAATGACATTCTTAAACATGTCACTTCCTTATTTGTGCTTTAGTCCATCCCACTTGAGAACCCACCGAAGAAGTCAAGGAGAGAGATGGCAAGGAAACAGGCACTTAACAAATTGAGACATCCTCACCTCGGAGCCGCCATTTTAACTAAACGCTGGTTAAATATGACATACGCATCATCCGTCTGATATTTTATTATGGTTATGACTGTATTTTATGATCGCTGTGTCTGGCTGTTAATGTAAATGTATGATTAGAGACTCTTAATTCGATCCACAATGTGGTATAATGTGTCAGGAACTGATGTAGGACGTCATACATTCTTTTAATTTAACACACATGAGTTTGATGGCACATTTGATCATTTTAACTAATGAATAAATCTTCTGAATGAGGAGAACGTTAATATTACAGTCCTGCTCCTGCCGTGGTTTGTATAATCCAGGCGTTTGTCACGCCTCTTTGACTTCTACAAAGCTGTAGCTCCTCCAGCAGCCTCCTCAGGCTGGAATCCTCAATGTGGATTTCAGGTAAGTGAGCAAAACCTAACATTAGTGTGAGGATCAAGGAGTGGAGGAGGACAAACCGATATGAGGAACATGTTACATGAAGACAAACCACTGTGTGAATCAATGAGACATGAATGGATCAGAGTATAATAACAGTCATGTTTTCAACTGATGAATGTGTTCTTTTGTGTATTCTTATGGTGTTTAAGGCAATTTAAGCCTCATTCTTTAAGCTTTAAAGTAACAAGCTTCATGTAACAGAAAATATTTGAAGGTCAAGATGAATAAGGCATTAATGCTCTAATAACTCTCTATTTAAAGAATATTATAATCACCGCCTTTCCTTCCACAAAGACACTCTTACCATCAGCACAATAAACTATTCTTTCATTCTTTTTTTTTCTCACAGGATATTGTAGAAGTACCTGTTGCTTCCCGATCTACAGCAGTAATAATTTAAATGCATTTTCATCCTTTACGCCAAAGAGCAGTTTAGGTTTACAGAGTTGGAGATAAATCATGTTGATGATGCTGAAAAGGGTTGAACCAGAAGTCACCTGACCAATGCTCTAATCTTGTTTTGTGATACCAGGCCCAGGTGTTTTTGATAAGACATAACGTAAAAGGCTATTGTGACATCCAGTGCAACCAATACCACCCGTAACTGATCCTCAGAATTCACCATCTGGTGATAAACAACACAGGGAATACGAACACAAATCTGTCTATAGCAACACATTTTTTATGTGAGCTGATAGTGTGTGTTGTCATGTTTGACTAAACTCTACCACCATTTCAGTGTTTTCTCCAAATATATAAGAGAGAAGTTTATTACTCACAAAAGTTCAACCACAACGTCCCTGGTAAAAAAAAAAACAAAAAAAAACACAACTACAAGATACTTGTTTCAGTGGACGCACACTATATGAACAAAAGTATGTGGATACGTTGAATTCAGGTGTTTCTTTTCTAACAGGGGTCTGGGGTACAAAACAATAATGACAAATGTCATAATATAATTTTATATTGGGATAAATGTCATTGCACTGGTTAGTTTGGTTTAAATTATTATCTTTGCGTCCAAAAAAAAAAAAAAAAAGACAAATCTCCCATTAAACTTTATGGAAATATTGATATTATAAACTATATGGACAAAATTACTGGGATGTAAATTATTGAAATTTCTTAAGAAACATAAGTGCAATTTTAACAATATTTATGCCTCAAATTATCATTTAAACATATGCATTACAGATCAGACCTACCAAGGCACTAAACATTTAGTAGAAGGCAGAATACTGTTAAAATTGGACTTAATTTTCTTTAGGCGTTTCAGGTTGTTCATATTTGTTCAGGTTATTTTATTGCTCAAGGATAGTTTAATGTAAATACCAGAAGTTAATGGTTGTTTTTACACTAAAACAAACAAATTTGGAGTTGTCATTATTTATGGGTTATTATGTCATTATTTTACTTGAGATCACATATGGGGAGTGTGGCCCCTGCACTTTGCAAATTCATCCCGTGGGCCGGATTGGAACCTTTGTCGGGCTGGTTTTGGCCCATGGGCCGCATGTTTGACACCCCTGCAGGGTTCCCACTCTTTCCCTAAAATTATTTTCGAGGGCATTTTCAGCCACTACAGAGACAAGTTATCACATCAGTGTTCTTTTCTACAGTTGTAACTTGCATTTACCCAGATTGTTTCTATGTTTATTACTCAGACATTTGATGTGCAGTCTATGGCTATAATTTATTTATGAAAAATAATTATTACAAACGCATCATTGAATAATGCAAACACACCCACAGACTACAGCGTAGCACTTCATTAGTCTGACAAACTGGAGTTACAATGTTCAATAGGACAACTTCCAACTCAACTTTCTCTTCCCTCTTACTTTATCTCCTGCACGTCCTCTAAAAATATTTATATATTTTCAATAAATCACTGAAAAACAGTTTCCTTTGTTTCATCTTTGTTTAGGCACACAGAGCAGGGGGAGGATAAATAATTTTCCAGAATAACTTAACAGTTTCCAGAACATTTGAACTTTTTTCTCATTTTCCATATGTTTTCCATGACTGGAAAAGTGGGCCATCATTTTCCAGGTTGTTCAGGTTTTCCAGGACACGTGGGAACCCTGCCCTGGTATAAACACGGAAATTAACTGATTACAAAAATACTGACATGAACTACAAGACACAGGACAAGTACTACACTACAATTAAAAGCTTTTGTATAAGTAAGTATAAGATCCTGCTCAAATAGCTTTTCTTTTATAAGTACTTTTAAAGGAGTGATATTTTGCTTTTTTTCTTTTAAATGGAATTCTTCATTTTCCAACATTTCCCTGTGGTCTACATAAACTGTAAATGTTCTGCTTGGGTCTGAATTCTTCATTAATTCAACTCCACAGGTCCATCTTCAACCCTATTTCTGAGTAATGACACCAGAAAGGTCGTTTTGAGCGCTGGCCCTTTAAATGCACATGAGCCACTTCAGGCCCCGCCCCCTCCAGGTTCTTGACCATGCTTTCTGTCTCGCTCAGCCACTTGTGTTTGTTGATACAACCAGCAAATTAACATTTTAGGTAATCGGCTCAAAGTTTGGACATATTTTCAGTATGGACTACAACCGCTCCTGCTGATAAACAGTTATGTCGAACTGGAGAAATGCTTGTCGGAAGTCTTGATCTTATATGTGCAAATGTCGGGACGTACCTAGTTATAAAACGTAACAAATTAAGAAGGAATTAAAACAGGTTGTAGAAATCCACTCAATTTTTGCTGGAATGAATATAGACTAAAGCTAACTGCAGTACCTGGAGGGTTCAAATTCAAACTTTATGAACTATTAGGGTCCAAATACACAAATAAATGAACCAAAGACTAATAAAAGTGGGTTTAGCAAAATATGACCCCTTTAAATGGTTGAGTGGCAGAGCGCCCCCTACGGACCATCTACCACTGACTGCAGATTTCTCCCTGGAAGCGGAGTGTTTAGTGAGGTGCATCGGTCCGACTCAGGAGCTGAACCTAAAGACAGGATCCTTCTGAGAGCAGGATGTTTAAAAATACACCACTTCCTTCTGTCAAGTGGTGACACTACATTAGACAGAAAAATTTGCAGCAGCTGCACTATTATGAACGTCTATATTAGGAGACAAGGGAAGAGATGATAAGGAAAAAGAAGAGATGAATCCAACACGACTCAACAGATGAGTCACTTCCTCCCACTGGAAATATTCTTACCCTACTATTTTTACTTTTGGTAGCTGAGCTAGTTAGATGTGAGTTAGAGGTTGGTATTGTCTTCGTTTCAGCCGGTCTTCTCCTCAGCTCCGTGTCTTTTCTGTGCTCACATACCCATAAACCACAGTCAATTATTCTGCTGTAAATTTCCTCTGAGACAAGCAGAGTGGCAGAAGTACATTTATAGTTGCTGACAATTGGTATTTCCTCATTTGTAGCGTCTTTGAGATATAGCCGAGTGAACCGAGCGAGACACTCGACCAGAAAAGACGGACAGAGGTCGGCTGAAGCAAAACAAGAGGAGACGCAGGGTGTCGCGGGTTAATGAGCTCGACGCCGGGAGGCTAGCGCTTCCCACCCGCCAATCAAAGCCCCTGTTTCCAAACTGAGCCTCATCCAGGAGAGCAAACAGACGAAGTGATCTGGGGGAGTTAAGTAAACAGTGAAACAGTGACAATATGATACAGTCTGGGGGGGGGGGGGATTCAGAGGAAACGAGAAACTGGAAACTGAATAAAAGGTGAGAGGCTAGGACACAGGCCCTATTAAAACGAGATTAGTTTTACATAGGTACATGGGGTAAAGTAATAATTACCGGAGACTTTAGTCCTGTCTGAATGTGCTACGTCAGTAATCATTACCGCACAATGTCAGTAAAGATAACCACGACTTTTACCTTTTGTAAAAAGAGTCCGGGACAATGACCCCAGGTAATACTAATCCTGTGTGAATAGTAGGGCTGTTAGAAAATATTGGTTCTGTAATATATCGCGATATTTCATTTCACAAAACTGTATCAATATTAAGAAGTACTGTATCGATATTTTTAGGTATTTATTTAAATGCAGATATGGCGAAGGTTCATTTTCGGTTTTTGGTTTTCTTTATTGTTTATATTTTATCTATTACTATTTAACACTGTTTTATTAAATAATGGCTATTTAAAGCATCCTAAAAGCACTTTTTACAGTCTGAGAGAGGCACATTTTAGTTCTTTTGTTGGAATTGCAAAAAAATAATGTTATGATATTAGTTATGAACTAATAGAATATGAACACTTAAGCAGGATCTTAACTGTAATGTCTGTAAAACATAATTAAAGTTTTAACACAGGAAAATTTTGTGATATAGCATTAGATCCTGTTGTGATCAAATAAAAATGTGTTTAGTATTTGTGCATATTTCTGCTGTAATTCCATTCTTCCAGGAAATAATCACTGTAAAAAAAGAAACAAAATATTGCCTTTTTAACAGTATCATGATATATCGTGATATTTCATATTGTGATCCTAGTATCGTGATTTGTATCATATCGCCAGATTCTTGCCAATACACACCCCTAGTGAATAGACCAGTAGTTAATATGTGTGCAGATATTCCATCATATCCTGTTCACGAGTGGTTTTTCGCGGGTTTTGAAGCATGGAGGCTCTTGAAGAAGTACTCAGTTTTCCAGTAGGAAATCGGACAAGTGCATGTGAAACCTCGTGTACCGTAAATAAACATTTTACTGTACACACACAAAAAAGCACTGTTTTAATTTGGAGTTTCATTCTCAAACATAGACCGTATATAATTAGTAAAGTTTGATATTTGATTGTCACCATGTTGGCTGTTTAGAGTCAGAAGTGATCATATTTGGATAAAGGGGTGGAGCTACAGGAGCACTTCCTATTTTGTCAATGAATTACAGTGTGATAAACCAACTTGCATACATGTTCCCATGGCAAAAATATAATACATTACTTACAAAATTGGTTATCTGATATAGATTAAGGTTGTTTTTTTAAATTATAAAACAGTACTTCAATGGCTTCAATGGTCCCAGAGCATCATGGGGAACATCTGGAACCCTCATATGTAAAAAAACAAAAACAAAAAAAAAACAGCTAAAAACCTGCTGCCAGTTTGAATTTACTGTTAATTACTTGGGTAACCTACCACACGAGATAAAGAAATCTGACCGATATCTTTTGTAAATATCACCGTACTTTTCAAACTATTGGCTGCACCTGACTATAAGCCACACCCACCCCGTCTCCAATGTCTCACCATCGATTCATTGATGCCAAGTTCACGTGCAGCAGCTCTATTTCCTTCTTTGACAGCCGGATTGATCGGCAGTCTGGAAAACATAAATTAGCCGCATCATTTTTGAGCTGCTGGTTCACAGCAGTGGAACACAGTGGAAAAAAGTCATGGTTTATAGACCAGAAATTACGGTATTAGCATTGGCAAAAATAAGCCATAACCTGAAAATGGATGGGCGAAGATCCTCCAACACTTTTGGACTGGACACATGTTGTGAACAAAATTTACAGCATGGAAAGGCTGACCTTCTCATTAAGACTCACTGCTGATGACTGTAAGAAATGTTGGGAAAAACTGGATGTTTATGTTAATCAAAGAAATCCTAGGACTTGTATAATCTTATACTTATGTATGCTTAGTTTGACTTTTTTGCTGAAATCATCCTGAACCTACCTGTATTTTATTTGTCTAAAGGTTGAATCTACATTATCAAACTGCTGTGGGCTGGGGTTTTTTGTTTTGTTTTTTGTTTGTTTGTTTGTTCTATAGACTGCAACATTTGTGTAAAAATAAAGTATAGAAAAAACCCTGCTGCCAGAACACTGTGTGGATCATTCAGAGACACCGACTCTGGAGGTCGGAGGTGTTTTTGATTCATGTGTTTATGGTAAATATACTGTAAAAACCACAAACTGTACAGAAACCTGTCACCGATGACTCACACAATGCAGAGATGGAAAACCCAGAGTGGCAGGAACAGTCTCCAGTCTGTATTTTAATCAGTTATACATATATATTTAATCGCCTTGGGTGGTGAGGAGGTTTACTCGGAGCGAAGGCCGGCGGCGAGTTGAGAGAGGCGAATCAGAGTGAATACCGAGAGCGGACTGGACGTTTCAAGGTCATGTCGCCATACATTAAAGTAAGAGTGTGGACAGCACACTGTCGACTGTCAGTATCTGTGAGGCACGTAACAAAATGAAAGCTTTCTGTGTGAGGTTTCAGAAAAATAACAGTGCAGTGCAGATGGAGAGTAAATTAGGTCCAGTTTTCTGTCAGTATGAGGTTCACTTTGACTCTCTGGGCGCTTGTTGTTGTCGGTGTCTACATTTATCCATTTATCCTGCCTGGGTAAGTGCTAACCTGCTGGCTTTATCCCCTTATCCTCTGTACGACCACATACAGTAAATGACTGATAAAAATTTTCTTAAAAAAGGGTGGGTGCTTTTTGATCACCAGTGTACTTCTAATGCAGGTAGTTCCTCTCTGGGATCAGTGGAGCTCAGAGAATCTTACTTTCTGATTGGTTCACAGCGGTTATGTTCACCATTCAACAAAACAATAGAAAACAAGAAAAGTACCACCCACCCACCCCACCAAAATTTAATCATTTCTTCCTTGTGTCAGTATCAACATTTCCTGAAAATTTCATGAAAATCCGTCCATAATTTTTTGCGTTATCTTGCTAGTAAGCAAACAAACACGCAAGCAAACACAAAGCAAAGTGATCACAATATCTCCTGGCAGAGGTAAAAATCAACATACAATACGATAAAAGAAATGCGGAACAGTGTAGCTGCAGTGAATATTTTAACTGCTGCATTACAGTTTTCCAGTTTGGGATCAATTAAGCCTGTCTATCTATCCAAAAATACTACTACTACTAATAGTTAACTTTTTTTAATTTTATTAGTTTACTGTATAGTGGACAATCCCAGTTAATTAACTGTATCAGTAACAATAAAAAGGGCAGCTTTAGCCAACATGGCTAGTTTCCTGCTGTAGTCCCCGGCCTGATAACAATAGGTACCCTAACAAAATAATAAATAAATATTACAGCACATTAAATAGAAAGAAAGAACCTTTAAAACCGTATGTGTCATCGCTGACACACCCTATGCATATGCAGTTTGGATGGCTGTAACTCTTTCACCGTTTGTGCAATTGGAAAATTCTAACGGTTCCTGAACCCTGAGACACAGCACTTTATAAGCTTTATTGGGTTGTGACGGTAATTTCCTTCATACCTGTACAAGAACCAGGAGAATAAGCCATTTTAGAAGTATCATAACATTCACTAAATTGTAAATGACTGCTTTTGATAGATTTTTTTAAGTTCTAAGTGCTCTGGGAAAATTGGGCAGAAGGACTCACTCACAGCATATTTTCTAAACTTTGTCAAAATAAGAAAAAAAAGTCCAGATGGGCCATTTTAGGCTTAGAGTTTCAAGGGTTAATATCACTGTTATTATTACTGGCAGTAGAAGTAGTAGTATATGCAATAATTATAAGACTGATGTAACACAATGATGAAAAGTCATGAATTTGTCATAAATTGAATTGTAACGCCACCAAGCCTTTTGTAAAGCCAATGTGAGACTAGTAAAGCACAGGTGAAGTGCTTCCATTACAAACTGAATAAAGAAATAAATCAGCTTCATGGCAGCAACAGCGCATTTTTCTCATTAACAAGTAACAACAACAATATTAATTGGGTTTCAGCATCAGACTGAAAAATAATTGCACTTATCGTCATAATCATAAACATAATAATAGTACATTTAATTTCTAAGCACCTTTCTTGACACTCAAGGACACTGTTCTAACACACAAATAAATCACAACCTAAACCTTCACAAAAACTAACAAGAAAGTCAAGAATCACCCAAATATAGAACGATCTGGAACCAGAGTCGATGTGTTTTTATTTAGTCCCATCCAGAGATTATGTGCAACACTGTGATCTTCGGCAAATGTCTGATTATTCTTAATATTTTTAATTTTATTATTTAATCTTCATTTATATTGGTAGTCCCATTGAGATGTGTTGCCTAATTTACAAAAGAGACCTGTTATTAATAGAACAAAGAGAAGTTTGACACAAAGCTGTGGATTTAAAACAGTTTCTCCTTTTCCATTAAAAGGATTTTATGGTAGTTTTTATTCTATTCTACTTTATCTCTTTGTATTTTTTTCATTTATTATTTAAGGGGGTCATATTTATCTAAATCCACTTTTATTAGTCTTTGGTTCATTTATTTGCGTATTTGGACCCTAATAGTTCATAAAGTTTGAATTTGAACCCTCCATGTGCTGCAAAACTATCTTTATATTCATTCTGGCAAAAATCGAGTGGATTTCTACAACCTGTTTTAATTCCTGCTTAATTTGTTACGTCTATAACTAGTTACGTCATAATATTTGCACATATAAGGTCCAGACTTCCATCGAGCATTTCTCTGAGTACGCCATAATTGTTTGTCAGCAGCAGCGGTTGTAATCCATACTGAAAATATGTCAGGGCTCGTGACTGCGACTGAATTACGGTCGCATGCGCCTGAGAATTTCGGTAGCGCGACTGTTTTTGAGATTACGATCGCACGGTGCGCCAATAAAAAACTGAGCGAAAATTAATACGTGCGCCTAGAATAATGGCTGCAGAAGTAACTCGTCTACTGAAAATAAACAAGCTCCACGCCCCACTGACTGAAGCGGAAAATCTAGTCCCCGCCCCCTCGCGTGCGCACGCGGCATAAACAAAAGGATCAAATAACTCCACCGACGTTTGAAACAATCTCCTGACTTCAGGCGTGGTGTAGACCACAGTGACTAAGGGTACGTTTACACGGCAACACTCCGCAAAGATTTCTCCTTTGCGTTATAAAATCATTCCGCGTTAAGACACCGCCGCTATGATAACGATCTGCGTTAACATGAGTCCGCGAGGACGGCTGAATACGCTGTAGTGGCCATGCCAGACCAGTAGCTGGCGATGTAGAGCTGTAGTGAAACAGTGGTGGTAAAACAGGTGCCTGCGCACAAACAATTTCCGGTTTAGACAGCCTTTAAATGAGGAGAAGAAGAAGAAGAGGAGGAGGCGGACAACACTATTTACAAACAACAATGGCGAGTGGTCGTACAAAGACGCAGGACTTCTTTGTCTGGACAGACGAGCTGAGCACAGTTAGCAGCACGTATGTTGTTCTGAAACCGGCCATTGTTGTTGTGGTTGTTCCTTCTTTTTCTGCAGCTTTATTGTGTCATAGAGGCTGGCAAACCAGCTTGGAGGCGCATTACCGCCACCAACTGGCCCGGAGTGGGTTAACTGGCGGTTCTTGGCTGTGCGCGCATGCAGTGACGTCATATTTTACCCCGGAACGCTCCGACTCGCGTTAACACGGAGCTGGAATGCGGAGCGTATCGATAACGTTCCACCCTGGACCCTGGTATCAAAAGTTTCCGGATTCAGGCACTCTAGGCACCGTTTCCATGTTAACAGAAGGCTAATCCGCGATGAAATCTTCCCGAAGTCGACTGAATCCAACGCCGTGTAAACGGCCCCTAAGGGCCTTTAGGCCATGAAATAAAAAAGTTGGTTGTTGCAAATAATGGTGTGATTCGTCTTTCTTCTCCAAGAACCAACTAAAGTATATACCACACATTGACAATTGTTTTGCACCTGTGTCAATGTAAGCTTTTTCTTTCATACTCTATTCAAATACTTTATTCTAGGTTGTTAACATTGCTTAAATACATATAGGAATATTACTTGGTATGGCCAAGAGTTTTGCTTGTTCTCCAAATTTTTTATATAATAGTGGTGCGCCTAGATTTTAGCCTGTGCTCCTAACTTTTTAGGGTTAGGAGCACAGTGCTCCTAGGTCAAAAAGTTAATTTTGAGCCCTGTATGTCCAAACTTGGAGTCGATTACCTAAAATGTTCAATTGTTGGTTGAACAGGACAGAGCAGCACAGCCAACAACCTGGAGGGGGCGGGGCCTGAAGTGGCTCATGTGCATTTAAAGGGCCAGCGCTCCAAACCACCTTTCTGGTGTCATTACTCAGAAACAGGGTTGAAAATGGGCCTGTGGAGTTGAATTAATGAAGAATTCAGACTCAAGCAGAACATTAACAGTTTATGTTGACTACAGGGAAATGTTTGAAAATGCAGAATTCCATTTAAAATAAAGCAAAATATCACTGCTTTAAATCCTATATATGCTGTATACACCAAGGCCTGGGGGAACTGTGTTTAGTTCAATCATATCCATGGTTTGAATGACAATAAAGCTGAGTCTGAGTCATATACATTAATATCATGACTTCAACTTGTCAACAAATAACAGTAAAGTAACTGTCTCTTGTAGAATCTCCAATACAGCTGCGTAAATACCACAGGATCAAACAGAAGCCAAGAAATGCCTTTATCGGTTATGTATTTTGTCATTTCTATTTCTCACAATCTTAGGATAAAGGGAATGTGTCTGCTAAATGAAGTCCTGCTTATTCATATTTACTTGGGGAAATTATATGTACAATTTAGCTTTGATGAATCTCAGACTAAAAGCAAACATTTACCAGAGTGGAGGAATTTAGTCAGCGTGAATAAAGGAAAATGGTTTTATTTTAACAATATACATATTATTATTTGTGGTGTTTTACCTTTTTAGTCAACAGAGATATGTAACACAGAATCCCCTGCATGTCTATGATGAAACTGATCCAAACAAAATGTGACAGGGAGAATCTGTTTTTTTTAATAAGAATCCTGCAGATTGTGATGTAAAGTTTGGGGCTGCTCTGTCTAAATACCAGGCGTCATCGAAGGCTGTTTCTACCCCCAAAGGGCATCGAAATGACCAGACCGGAGTTAATTTTCCCAGTGTCAGACTTATCTGTGCAGCTCGCTAGAGTTGGCCTTTTCAGTTATGCTGGTGGGATCTATTTTTCTCATATAACCTGAGGCAAGAAGCATGTGTCCTCTGTGGAGATGACTCAATTAAATATGTAAGGAAACTTCAAGGGTCAACGCCGGCCAATCACAAGACTGAAGAATACAGATACACATACTGTTTCCTCTATTTTCAAGACAGAGCTTTATCTCTTAGTCAACTTCTACCATATTACAAATAATTGTGTCCTTGTTTGTTCATTTTCTTCCATTTTTATAAAACTGAGTACGAATCCTGTATAATTCTTACACATACCACGCTATAATACATACTCTGCACTTGGTTAGCAGTACAACTCATCCCAATGAGAACTGGCTGATGCAACAACAGTACACAAAAGCTGATCAACCTGCAATATCTACCAGAAAATAAAATCAACTGGGTAACTCTTAAAGAGCTTTTCTACAGTTTTCAGACTTAAAAAACAACCCAGGATGGCCGTCAAAAGGGGGAGTAACACATGATCACAGCTTTCCCTCATTGCAACCTTGCAAAAAAAAAACACTGCAATATTATAAATGCAACAACAAATGCAAATATCTGCAACACAGAATGGCAGTTGTGTACTCTACTCATACTGAGAAAAGGTATCTGCAGGTTCGATGGAGCCAAATGTATGACTTTTTACAACATTTTTGGTTTTAAGATTTTAGGTCCAACTGGGGCAGGGTTTGTCAAACTGTGGGAGGTGCGAAGGCTTGCTTGGGGGGTCATGGGATCACTCCTGTATGTTTTTTTTTTTTTTTCTTCAGGTTAGAACATGTAGCAGGTGGAACTAATGTTTTAGCATTGGAGCACCCTGGACTCATTTTAGGGACATACAACAAACCAATCTACTGCCATGGTGATCTGTCACTAGACTAGACAAAGAGTTTAGGTTTGGAGAATGGACAAGGATTGGACCAGAAAAGAAACATGTGCATTGTTTCTGTTTTTGAACAGTTTGTGAAGTTTGCACTTTAATGGTCTGAGATGTGCGATGGAAACGGGCTCATTGCAGCCAGATATTGTTAAAATGTTTATTTTTGTTGTCAAAATTTGTTTGCTGTTCTCAAAAAAAGTAACTTTATTGTCATAGTTGTAAGATAATTGCACATTTCCTATTTTTATTTGGAAAAATACTGTCTCAGGGAGCAGTCTTGTTAAGTTTCTTTGTATTATTCAAGCAAAAATCTAAGTTATTTTTAATTTGCACATCAAATTATTCAAAGAAAAGTACAAAGTATTGTCACGACATTGATGTTTCTTGCAATGAAAGTTCTAATTGCACCACTGTTACAATGTTGTTGGGGTTGAGGGGGGCCTGGAGATTTTTCACCCTCCAAAAGGGCTCCCACATAAAAAGACTGAGAACCACTGGACTAGGGGATTGGCAGTAGCAACCCTATACAAGTGAATATGATCTCCAACACAACATAAACACACACTAACACAGGATTATTAAACAGTGTGGAAGTATGTTGGGAAAATACTTGGAAATGAATGAGAAAACACGGTCGTTAATGTGGTAATGTTCAGTTCAGTTCAGCCCTGCCTTGTTAGATACGTCTCCTTAGTGTCAGTGTTAGTGTGTGTCTCACTGTCTGATCATCAGCTTTAACATTATATGTCTTAGGTTTCCAGTGTTTATGTGTTGCTCTCAGGGGGAAAAAAAATAAAGAATAAAAATAAAAATATATCCTCAGAAAACGATCAGGATCCTACCATCTTCCATGGAATAAGATGGAATCCTGGCATGTCCTCACCATGGTGTCCAGGGGGAAGGAAAGAGTTCTTCCGCTAGAAAGGAGTCCACTATAATCCAGCCTGCAAGTAATTGTGAGGGCAATTACTAGACAGTCCATACAATACACATCTGCCTGGAACACTGTAAAAGATTCAGTATGAAAAATAAAAATACTACATTGTACGAATATTGCAGTATAATACACGGTTAAATAAACAAATAAATAATAACATTTTAATTGTGTTTCTGATAACTCAAAATGGCTGATTACTCATTATGTGTCAAGGGACGATTTAAGTCTTGGGACAATGTGATTTTTTAAGTTTATTTATTTATTTATTGTGAGTCGCACATGCATAGAAGCGTTCATCTCTGCCGGCCATCTTTTACAACTCGCTACGGCAACCTCGCTAGGACATAAAATTGGCACGGAGTCACAATGACCCTCCACCGCTCAGTTTCCCCTAAATTTATGTCAAAACTTTGTCAGCTGGATAGGCTCTCAGTGAAAGAAACCGAAAGTAGGCATATAAATTGACTCTCAAAATCACGTCTGATTGATAGAAAGATACTCCTTGAAGCTAAAGTCAAGTCTCTGTAGTTTTACATCATTTAACTCATACAACAGTGATTTGTCTTAATGAGGTTGCCGTAGCAAGCCGTACAACATGGCCGACAGAGATAATGCTTCCACGCATGCGCAACTCACATCGTCCCTTGACAAACACATCTGGAGTAACAGACAACATGGCGGAATGTTAATTTAGCTAACCGCAAATTAGCATAACTCTGCTTCACAGCCACTCAACACATTTGCAACGTTATTCCAGCTAAATATCACAAGGCATCATATCCTGACCGATTCTGGATATATCGACTTCCATATGACATCTTATAATTTTACATTCAGTTAATAAATGCATTAACCCGGCTAATTCATGTGAGCTAATGCTAATTCATGAGGAATAAATGGCGCTGCTAACGCTAACTCACCTGTATAATCAACGGCGAAAACAGCGGTTCCGTCGTCTCATTGATGTAGTTACTTGACTTTTGCCCAGACTGAGTTCATAGTTTACTGATACAAATTGTCAAAGTTTCCCCGTTGTCCGGTGGTTAATTTGGCCAAGAAATACCATATGGTTTCTAGATTTATCCTAGACGTTGAACGGGAACGTGTCATGTCTGTGAGGCGTTCAGGGTGGATAGGAAAATACTGGATTATACGAACTGAGGGACATTGAAGAAAATTATGTAATTTAAGGTGACAAAACAACCTGGATCACAATAAAATCACATAATAACGTTAGTGGATCAACAGGTATTAAACAGTTTAGATCAGTAGATACTTTTGGCTGCTGGTGGATATTTGGGTCTTTATGGGTTAGCATCATTGCACAATTAATCAGATCATTTCTAACAGGAAGTGGCCACAGAGGACTCAAAATGTCCATGACTGAGCCCTCATTCACTTCAGTTTTATATCAGGACCGCCCTAAACCCTCGTTGGGACTTTGGGATTGGATGTGAAAAAGTCCCCAATAAGCTGCGCTGAGTCGAGCTGATGTCGTCAGTAGAAAAGCACCAGTGACACCTGGCATAGAGTCACTTTAACTCCTTCAGAGTAGCATCTAAGTCAAGTCAATGTCAAATAAATACCTGAATAAATAAACACGGCTTCTATAAAGGCCACAGACATCAACACAGCTCTGCAAACTGCACCCTGTGCCTTCTTCATACACACTTTTGCAATTGTTACTAATCTGTTGTTTCTTTCAACAGACTGTCACACAATCCTCCCCCCGAGTCCTCACAATCTGCCTACACTTTGCGCAGATCAGAGCAGAAAATTGTAAAATAAATTAAGAAATCTGTATCTGCCAGCATCTGTCACAGCAGCGAGCAGAATAGCATGTTTCAATAGACAGGGAAATAAATGCGACAAAATACAAGGAAGGAAAACTGCTGTGGTTTCCCTGTGTACGATGGGAGTGTTGAGCTGTCAGTAAGGAGGTTTAGGAAAGAGGAGGATAAAGGCCAGCCTAAGCTTATTAAAACACGAAGGTGTTGAATAGCCAGATTATAAGAACTCCTCCCTAATTTCACAAGCCAAGCAGAAACAGTGCCGTCAGTGCAGAGCAGATACGCTGAAAACCACTTTTAAGCTTCTATCATCATTTGGCAGGCCACTTTTTCATTTGCATTATCTTTTTTTTTACACCAGTTAGAGGAGAGAACAAAACTCTGGAGGCATCTTTTCCCTCTTTGGTTTATTTTGGTCCATTGTCTGTCTGTACCCTGTCCTCACCCCATGTCTCTTCTGTCTCAACATCTACATCAGACATTTGAGCAGCGGTCGGTGCTTCAGCTACTTTTCCGTCTGTAACTGGAGGCAGACGTGAGAGCAGCCGCTGCGACAGGGACAAATAATTGCTACAAACTTTTCTATCAATTCTTCTGTAAAAGTCGCAGTGAGAGCCACAAGGGCTGCAGCTCCGACAGTTTAATCCATCACACCTCCTACGCCAATTATACAAAAATGTTTCTACGCTGTTTAAGATGTAATTATGCACTGAATTCATGACTTCTGTTTCAACATATAGTATTTTCTTACAGTAGTGGGAATAATTACAACCCCAAATCAGAAAAAGATTGGATGGTACAGAATATGGAAATTAAGAAAGGAGTAGTGCCGTATTTCACTGCAGACACGATGAACACGTCATATTTGATGTTTTGATTCCTATTCAGGATGGAACACATATAGGAAAAAGTTAAAACAAAAGCAACTTAGGACTAAATATGAGTCAGAAATGCTTGTCAGGTGATTAAAATCAAGGTCTGACTATTTACTCAGGTAATAGTCATCAATGTGTTTCTACATTTTATGACTTTTACATTACGGTTATTAAACACAAATGTTAACGTTTAACTCATATAGACCCGAAGAACCACTGACAACCCAAATCATCTACTGATCTAAAATGTTTAATAACTTCTGAACCATTAATCCTATTAATATGATGAAATAATCAGTGTAAAATACAGTTCTTCATCTTTTCATGGTCATCAGATATGACTCATTTGGACGTTCAGAGGCTCCATAGTTGCCGTGGAAACCCCGTCATCTTTTACAACATTGATTCAACAGTAAAAGCCATGGAGTTGGATCAAATATTTTTTGTTCTGATCCCCCTAGAATGTCTTAACAATATTGTACATGACAGTGCAGATCAGATGTACAGAGGGTGGCGCCCATCTTTGGACTATATTGTACCGGACCTCTCCTCCACCCTATTAAAAGGAGTGTTGTGCACTTGAATGGTATTCATAAATGTGGCTCCTGTACATTCAAAGTCTAACCCACCACCTCCTGTGTTATGTTTTCATTCCTCATATAAGAGCTGTCATGTATGTTTTGTTGTGTCTATTCTTTGTAGACACTGCTCTGTTGAATGAAAAACTAACATTGCACGAAAAACAATGGAAAAAAAACAGATATTAACTGAATACAATTACAAACAACTTCAGCAAATACTGACATGAACTATAGGACACAGGACAAGTGCCACACTACAATTAAAACATTTTGTTATTCATAAGTTTAAGATCCTGCTCAAATAGCTTTTATTCTATCAGTACTTTAAACCCACAAAGACCCAAACAGTCACCATCGACCAAAATCATCTACTGATCTAAACTGTTCAATACCTGTTGATCCACTAATCCTATCAATACATGTAAATAATTGGTGTAAAATACAATTATTCATCTTTTCATGGTCTTCAGATATGACCCATTTGGACGTTCAGAGGCTCCATAGTTACCGTGGAAACACCGTCATCTTCTACAGCACTGATTCACCGGTAAAACCCATGGAGTTGGATCAATGACAGTGGATGGAGATGCTTGTTTTTACATTCAGTTATTAATAGATTTTGCCAAAAAAATCATTTTTACCTCAGTTTTCTCTGTTTCTGATAGAACAACCCTCTACTTTAATCTGAGCTTTTATGAAAATCTACATGATCAGTGAATTAAATATAGGAAAATACCTGATTTTCACTGAAAAACACCAAATACAGAGGATAATATTATAATAAATGGTGACAAATCACTTTAAAAAAATGAGAGAAAAAAAGACATCTTCCATTTATACAAATATTTATATAAATGTACACAATATAGATGCACATACACATGGTGGTATGGGGGGGGGTAATGACAACTGTAGTAGAGTAGTAGTAGTCGTCCAGGAGGACAGTTTGTCATGGTATACTGTTAAACTTGTCCAAGTTTTGTCATTTTGTAAGTACCTCAATTCCCTTTTGCCTTTTAGCTGTAGTCCCTTTGTTATTGTATTTGTTTATTTTTGTGTTTCTTGACACTTTTTTCCTGTAAATTGTTTTATTGTGCATCTGTCACTTGGGATTTGGGCTGTTTTTAATCTATCACCGCCGTGACCTCCATTCAGCCATTCACTGAGGACTCAAGTCCATCCTCCAGATGTGGGTGAGGCCCACTCGAACACAGATAATCTCCATTCTTAGTGCAAAACAATGCACTCAGAGCTCCTTCTGCTTCACACTGGCATCACATGGGTAGTTTATACTGAAGCTGTTTTACAGAACATGACATGAGTTTGTGTTTGAGATTATGTTAAATTATGTGGTTATATGGTAGAATTACACAGTAAATATTACAGGTTAAGAAACATGACGTCTGTTTACAGTCAGCTGGCGAAGAGATAATGATCAACTCAACTTTATGAACTGACTAGTTGTGTGAACAGCCTTTATTGAAAAGAAAAAAACAGCAAGAAACTCATTCTAGATATGGAGGAGAGGAGAAACGAGGAGAGGAGAAACGAGGAGAAACGAGGAGAGGAGAAACAAGGAGAGGAGAAACAAGGAGAGGAGAAACGAAGAGAGGAGAAACAAAGAGAGGAGAAACGAGGACAGGAGAAACGAACGAGAGGAGAGGAGAAACAAGGAGAGGAGAAACAAGGAGAGGAGAAAGAGGCACCTCAGTGGAATAAAACAGCTCTACAGTGGCTGTTCACAAAGAAATGGGAAGAGACAAAGAGAAAAGACACTTGAAAAAAAATTATGTGAGAACACGGAATTTTGGAAAAACCAGTACTACGGTAATAACAGTAATAATAATAATTCTCATAATTCTGTCACGTTAATAAGTTCAGAGGCTGAAAGTAACTCTAGCTGTACCAGGAAACCACCGATGAATGACAGAAAAAGACAGAAAAACCCCACACTGAAAAGTGTAGCTGCCTTTTGGTCAGTTCCCACTAGTGCATCCCAGTAGAACCTTCTTTATATGTGATCGAACTGACGTCTTCAAAGCCTGAACGCTGCACCAGTCAGCATGTTCCAAGAACCGTCTGAGGAACTTCAACCTCAAGCTGAATTTTAGATTAGAAATCATGAAGGTCCCACTTCAGTCAGTCAGAAGTATTCTACAACCCAAAAAAGGCAGTAGAAAACCAGGCTTTCTGTCCGGTTATATTTACTTTTTCTCTGTCGACAGCATCCATGAAGGAAGAAGAGGAAGCCTTGTTAGCATTTTAGTCCCTTTTTCTTCAGTTTTCTCTGTTTTTGGTGTAATAACCCTTAACTTTAATCTGAGCTTCTATGAACATCTACATGATCAGAAAATGAAATACAGAAAAATACCTGATTTTCACTGAAAAAAGGCAAAATATAGAGGATAACTTCATATTTAAATGGTTATAAATCAATTTAGAAAGGTTGAATAATGAGAAAAAAATCATTTGGGAATGGCCATAAAAATACCACTGGGTCTTTATGGATTAAAAAATGCCTCAAGTTTAAAATAATTCAGGAATATTAAGTTGAGATGGTAGATATAGTTTTGTTGTTGATTTTTTTTTTTTTTTTTTTTTTAAATAATGAGAATGCTTGATGTTGTACACATTTGATTTAACGTAAGCAGTGTATCTGGGGAAAAGGATAGGCAAAGAATAAGCTTTTGCTTCTAGACTATTCTTTTTTGGTTTTTATGTTTATTATAATTTTTGTACTAAGTGCAATAATTAATGTACAAACAAAAAAATAAACAATTCATTCATTCATTCAGTGATCCTTTGAAATTTATACAAACGCTAACACATACCAAAGAAAACAGAATTTACCACATAAATGTCTAATACAGGAAACATACTTGACAATTTCACTGCAAAAATCTAAATCTTACCAAGTGTATTTTTCTCATTTCTAGTCCAAATATCTCGTCACACTTAAAATAAGACATATCACCTAAAGAGTAACTTTTCAGTCAGATAACTTATTTT
>NC_043973.1:47983140-48087054 GCF_902148855.1 Sphaeramia orbicularis
TGAACGTTGTTGGATGTTACAAGCAAAGAAGAAGAGTTTTAAAACAAACATAGTGTGGTATGTGTGCACACTAGGGTTGGGAATCTTAGTTGTAAGGCCGATACGATACGCATCTTGATACAGCATCTCCGATCCGATATATTAAAGATACATGTGTGGCATCTCACGATGCAATACGATTCACACCGAAATCACGATACAGAGCAATTAAGCATATTCTGATTGAATACATTCATTCTGATAAAAAAAATATGCAGTGCAATTCAATGAGCTTGATTATTTATTCATCAAATAAGACCATGACTTTCTACAAAGTGTCTTTAGTTCAGTTTCAGAACACGTGCCTCACATTCAGTCAGGTGAAAAAATTTGGACTTTGTTTCCAAAGTTGTTTCTCTGCATGTTTCTAACACTCAACTTCTTGCTCCCTCGCTGAATCCATTTATAATGTAATGTATTTGTAACGTAGGTAAAACAGAAAAAGGCTCTGTCACTTTAAGAGACACTTGTGCAAGGTATTCTGGGATGTGCTGTTGGATATGTATGACACTGTTTAAGGAAGAATCTGTGGTGTGTACGGCAGTATTCAATACAGCCGATCTAGTAAAAAGTACACGTTCATAAACCACATGTGGTCTCCTCCTCCTGTGTCTGTCAGATGCATATACACACAGTACAGTATTCACCTGCAGCGCTTGTGCCACAGTCCATCCATGGAGCTCATACTGTCGTGTACAGTGTACACATCTGCAAATCCGCAGCGCATGTTAACGTGGGTCTGAAGGAAAGAAAAACTTAACCCAAATAAATAATATCACTTTTAAATGCATGTAAAAATATATTGTATTGAATGGATCAAATTTTACCGATACAAACTTTCAATAACTAATGCATCGTGATATCATTCCAAACTTTTCATTCATTCTCAGCTTCTCTACCGGTGCACTCGGATCGTGCATGTGCGTGTCGGCATATCGATGCGTATCGGATAATCTTCCCATCCTTAGTGGACACACCAGGAAATCCAATCATTTTTGAATTTTGGATAGAGGGGTAACGAGAATTCGAGATTCAAAACAACAGATATTTATGTTCGTCACCATGTTTATGGAATGACATCTTGTGATAATAAATAAACAAATCATCGCATTTGTGATTTAATGGAAAAACTGACATTACACTCTTCTGTTTTTTTGACATTTGGTAAATATCCATAAAGTTTTGCACAGATATCCAATGGAAAAATGACTTCTGTTGGCTGTGGTGAAACCAACATTTCTAAACTCTTCTTCTATGTGTTGTTTACTCGACTGGATGGACTTTTATTCCTCCTCATTCTGGCTTCAATAGATCCAAACACCGAACTGAGGACCTGTTTTCTGAGATTTTGACTCATTTTCAACCCAACAGTCAAACTTTAGCTACAGCCTAAGGGCTCGACTCAGGCCAAAGTGATGAAAAAAACCCAAGTATGGCTGGATGCAAGGGTCTCTTATTCCTTTGTCTTCTGCTTCTGCTGTTCCTCTTTCATGGCTGCTCATCCTGCTGTTGTGGCAGAACAGCATGGAGTTCAATCCCCCCCCCCCCCCCCCCCCCCGCTTCCCCTCTTTCTTCCTTTAAGCCTGGGAAAGATCGATAAGCCAGCACACACACAGCGTGATGGGCCAGCCTAAGAAGTGTCTGTTGGGAAACTTTAAGGGGTAGCTGGCTCACTGCCGTGTACCCGCCATCCCATAATTACTGAAACTGCCGGGGAATTATGGAGACATGGTAAGGATGAGGTACAACTGTATTCTGGTTCATCCGACTCAGGGGTTTCTTTAAATTAAAACCTGAGCAGGTTCAGTTGGTACAAAGTAAATGAGAATGATAAATCATAAGGAGATTAATTAGAGCATTCATTCACCTGCACTGTAACCTATATGCAATTTTACCTAATGGTGACAAAGCACATTTTAATTTTACTTTAATGGCATTTCACATTCCTCACACTGAAGGGAAATATAATATTAAAGGGATAACTTCTAATTTCTTCCATCAGTGACATATACAGGCTCGATTTTGTTTTATTTTTCTAATTTAGCCTTTATTTAACCAGGAAAAACCTCAGAGTTTAAAAGTCTCTTTCAAAAGTGTCCTGGCTATGACAGCAACAGCAGAATTACACAAAAGAGAAATCACAGCCATAAATCCACACTAAAAATATACATAAAACTCAATAAAAGTCAGTGCTAAAACCATTCATAAAACACTAAACTAAAAACATACACATAAAACACCATCAATGAATCAAAAGGTACTAAAAAAAGGTACTTAAAAGCATCTCAAAGCAGATCCTGATTCAGTCAGTTAGAAAAACATCTACATCCAGATTTATCCTTTTCCCCGTTCATTAAAAATGACTTAGAATGTATTTAAATAGACCAGTTCCTTCACTTTTACCTCCTTCTGTAGTTTGTTCTATTCAATGGAACCAGAACATTTAAAAGTTTTCCTTCCCAGTTCTGTTCTGACTTTTGGAACATGTAGAGATGCCAGATCCTGGGACCAGAGACTGTAGTTATTTAAACATTCCAACAGGTGTAGACCAGTAAATATGATGGAAGCAGACCTAAAATACACTTATAAATAAAAGAATTCACATAAAGTTCAGAGCGTGTCCCTGTGGGGGGCAGAGCTTGTCCCCCCAGCCCCCCTACGCCACACCCCTGTCACAGACCAAATCAAATGTTATTATTTGTCCTGTGACAAACAGCAGTAAGGACATGTTTTTGCCCCAGAGCCGATCATGGACATTGTTCCATAAACTCACTTCTCTTGTGTCCACAGTACTGTGGTCATATATGGAGTATACGCCCCGTACACACCACAGCCAAATCATGTCAAGTAGCAAAAGTCTAACATGGTTTGGGCCTCTGGTCACATGACACTGGCGTTGTCAGTGCTCTGAAATGGCATTTTTGGAGAACAGATCCCAGAGCGGAAAAATCTCCCAACACCGCCCTGGTGTTAGTGTATGGATAGACACAACACCACTGTATGGAGCAGATGACGCCATAGTACCATATGACCAGAAGAAGAAAACCCCAGATGTAACCTCATGCACATGCATGAGCATTCTTCTGTGGTTTGAGTGTGTCCTGCCATAGGCTCTGTCTGTGTTTGTGTACAGCGCCACATATAGGTGTGACATACGTATTACACCAGTTTAACCCAATTTTCCTGTTTCCACCTGGACGCAGATTTTTATGGAAACAATACATCTATGAACGCAAAGCTTTTAGAATCCACAAAAGAAACATACCATGAGTGTTGTGGTCTGAACTGGGCCTGGGTAACTGGTCCCCTGTCCTTTTCCTGGACCCGGATAGGCCCATGGCATGTGTGATGGTTCTGTCCACAGTACTGTGTCAGCAGGGGGACAGGTTACCAGTCTACACAGGACAGAACCAGGGCACTGATTTACTCTGTGGAAATAGACACATGACAAAGGTAGTCCCACTGGACTGTGGACAGAGACACTTCAATATTTTATACCAGGATTAAGAACTATTTCACACTAATATGGATATTTTTGATGAATATCACTCTATTCTTATTTCTGTAGCACCGGTGTTTGGAAATGCTGCTGCACTGACTAGAGCTGCACTCCTAATTTCACTGAACACACAATGACTTTAAAGACTATTCTATTCTATTCTATTCTATTCTATTCTATTCTGCCAAACAGACATTTTTCTTTACGTCAGGGCCTCTTACGTTCATATGGACAGCATTTCACTTCATACCTTCCAAGGTCTGAAATAACACAAACAGTAAAACATATTCAAGTTTCTGTACATGTAGTTTATTCTTGTCATTAAAGTGTTTTTAAAGGTCATTTTATAATCTGCAGTAGATCACAGTCTGAACCCATATACCAATGTTATGGTGAAATCTACATAATATATAAAACACACTTCAAAAACCTTTTATGACTCAACTTTTTGTTTCTGCTGAACTTCATTTGTCTAAACATTTGTATTGTTTTTGCATTTTTCATCTGAACAGACTTCTTTTGTGAAACAGCCAGAAGGACAGAAAATCAGAAGTAGAAAACATCAATTTAGAAAAATATCTGTGATAGTGTACACAGGTCATCAGTTTTAAGAAGAATCAAACAATCCTCAATTTCAGAACCATTTTCCTGGTCGACCTCGTCTCATACAGCCCATTTCTTGTTCCTGCTTCTGCTCAGTAGGCCTTTTATTATCATTAAAATAACTGCAAAAAGAATACTGCTCACAAAACAACAAAATGCACCATCCAACTGGAGGGCTATTACAGTAAACTAAACCTATAATCTGTCTGAACAGAGCTTTAAAAGTCGGTTTATTTCTATCTGTGATCTGTCCATTTATCCACATCATTCCTGTCTGGAAGGAGGAAGAATCCCCCCCCCGACCACCCACCCCAGAACCAGTACCAGCAGACCCTCATGTTCTTCAATTTCCCAGTTCTCAGTTGTCTCCTGACCTTGGACACCACTGACCCCATCACCTACAGACCTTCCCAGATGTATCCAGACTGGGGGTGTGATGGAGAACAGGAGGGGGTGGATTGATCGACTGAAGGGTGCAGCTCAACATCAGGAAGATCAAAGAACTAGTGATGGATTTGAGAAGACCACGGTCCTCAGTTAATCACATCGACTCCTCTTTTCATTAGGTGAGAGGATGTGATACTCTGATGTGATGTGTACCTGTAATGGTTAAAGAACCCAGTCACCATAAAAAAATAAGACCAATGTCCCTTTATCTGACAAAAATCTATCAAAAATCAATACCAAGTTTAATGTGTGAGGTTGTCAGGTTCTGTCTGCAGGAGATCAGTCTAACAATAGAAGTGGGCGGGACTTTCACTGGAGAACTCAACTAATTCAATCAAAGTCCACATATGACTTCTATCAGTGATCAATAGGAACTATACTGATATCTGTAACCATTTACATGTTATAAACCATCAAAATATGGACCATTATTAGTAAAGGTGCATTGTTAACAACTAAAAATTCATTAAAAAAAAAAAAAAAAATCTATGTTTCTCAATACCGTGAACAAACTTTGTCGACATTGTCCCAAGGAAGATACATAAAAAAATTTGAAATGAATCCGACCAGTAGTTTCAGAGAAGATTGTTGAAATGTACGCATTGGTGACCTTGAGTTTGACCCTTCAAGGTCACTCAAGGTCGAAGGTCATGGACCCAAATGAAACTCCATGTATGACTCCCTGTCAGTGCTCAATAGTAACTACATTGATATCTCTAACAATCTTATATTTCAAAAGAGAATGACAGGAATGACCCATTTACTAACTTCAGTCCCTGTAATATTGGTATTAATATATTCATTGCAAATTTTAAAGAATGATTTAACAAATAATTTTTATGTCAGTACTTATAAAATATAGATACATCTTTTCCTAAAAGTCAGCTCTCCAACATAAAAACTACCACATCTAGAACCTGTAGTTCCCCACAGGTCAACGCACTAGTTTACATGTCATAATCCATCAAAATATGGACCATTATAAGTACAGGGACATTTTAATAACAAAAAAATTAGTAAAAAAAAAAAATCACAATTTCTCAACACTGTAAACAAACTTAGTAGAAGCAGCACTGGTAGGTAAATCCACTATAGTGTATTTATTGTTTAGCAGCTGTTAAACTATTTGTTTACTGTTTGTGGGTAGGGGGGCCGCCTGTTGAATAGCCCTGATCTAGAGCAGTGTTTCTCGGTGGCCATGGCTCAGGTGGTAGAGCGGGTCGTCCAGTAACCAAAGGGTTAGCGGTTTGAATCCCGCTCTGTCCCAGTCAGTCCGTTGTGTCCTTGGGCAAGACACTTCACCCTCCCTGCCTCCAGTGCCACTCACACTGGTGTATGAATGTTTGGTGGTGGTCAGAGGGGCTGTAGGTGCGAATTGGCAGCCACGCTTCTGTCAGTCTGCCCCAGGGCAACTGTGGCTACAAATGTAGTTTACCACCACCAGAGGGAGAATGTGAGAGTGAATGAATAATGGATCGATAATGTAAAGCGCTTTGGGTGTCTAGAAAAGTGCTATATAAAATCCAGTCCATTATTATTATTATTAGTGGGGGGCATTTGGAACGAGAAAGCTGGGGGGTGCGCCGAAATGGGAGGCGTTAGTCTGTATAAGTATCAGTATCAAGGAGCATGTTATGTCAATGGCATGCCACCCCCCCCCCCCCCCCCCCGCCCCCCCTGCAATAAGGTATGTTGCCCCCCCCAAACCCCACCCCAACCCTGGTCTTCGGTGGTAACATTCGCCACATCCTCCTCTATCTATGCAGTGTATAGATGCTCCATCAGATCCACTCCCCACCACCCCCACTTGACAACCTCTTACAGAGCCCCCCCCCACACACACACACACCGCCCCGCAAATTTTTTTGGGAGGGGGGGCGGCAGGAGGCTCAGGATGACATAGAGGGGCATTTGGTCAAAAAAAGGTAAACAAACACTGGTGTAATAATATTTCCAAAGACTTCCCAAAAGGCATGTGGTCGCCCCAAAGACGGACAAACTCCAAACAAGTCCTCTTCTGCTGGAGTTTTAATTTCCCAGACACGACGGGGTTGTTAAAAAGAGTTTTAGCCCACAGGCGGTGGAAGTAAGTGATGAGATTACCTGAGCGGCAGAGGTACAGCGCTCAGACCGTGAAGTCAGAGCGATGATTGAGCTGCGGACCTGGACCGGTGGACAGGTGGAGAGCATTCATTCAGCTCTGTAATCCATGTCCCTACTCTCATTACTGGATCAACAGTGAAACCCCATTCGGAAATTATCCTCCCAGGTGACCTTGAGCAGTCCATCGCTTCCCACTCAATTTGTATTCATCTTCAATTGCGCCCAGGCCCAAGCCGCAGTTATTTCACACTACATCAAAATGGCATGTCGGGCCACAACACCTCATCCCGCCACTGTGGAGAATAGAGGGGAGGAGGTGAAATGGAGAAGGGGTGAGAGGAGGAGGGGGAGGCAGGTGGAGGGAGGCAGAGGTGGAAGGTGAACTGGGAGATATGAATATTGAATGCTTAATGTAATTTCCTTCATCTGAGCCGGTGTGTCTACAACCTGAAGGAGATATCAGTGGCAGGGATTCACAAGGGTCCGGCTAGAAGAATTGCTATGGACCCCCCCACACCCCGCCCACTTTGTAGAATGAATTGATGGTGCAGAGAGCTATGAATAATTACTGTTGAATCAACTCTACTCTCATATCTATTGAAGATGGAATCCTTTATACTGCCTGACATAAACAGATTTGTATTTGAAGTGAGAGGATCCAGCCTGTTCAAAGGATTCTACGTAAGAAAAACTATAATGAAAGAAAAAAGAAGGAATGACAAGTGTAGGTCTACGTGTTTAAATAT
The DNA here is from genome assembly GCF_902148855.1 of Sphaeramia orbicularis. Taxonomy (NCBI): domain Eukaryota; kingdom Metazoa; phylum Chordata; class Actinopteri; order Kurtiformes; family Apogonidae; genus Sphaeramia; species Sphaeramia orbicularis. The sequence goes on from NC_043973.1 coordinate 47,990,578, forward strand.
AGGAAAACTGGTGCGTTGACCCGTGGGGGCCACAGGTTCTAGATGTGATCGTTTTTATGCTGTTGTGTATTCGTGCGTGCTGTACCGCATTTGTCCAGCAGTCACTGCCAAAGTGTTCTGGCCATAGCAATGTGATTGTAAGGCTATTGTATTCAAAATTACTAATATCTGCCAAAATATTGGTCCTATCAAGTTGCTGTTTTCACTAGTCTGTTCCTTGACCAAAAATACACAAGTATGACAAACTGCAGCAGTCAGCTCTGTACGGATTTAGTGTGAATCCCCGGACACACACGCACACACGCACGCACGCACGCGCGCGCGCACACACACACACACCACTTTACTAGTATTTTACTGTTTATTATTATGGCATCCCAACTGCTGGAAAAAGGTTTTCAACAATATTTTGCCTCAGTTTATCATTTACACATTTGCATTACAACTTACTTCCAGATCACAGTGGATCTACAAATACATAAAACCTTTACTAACAGGCAGAATACTGGTAAAATACCACTTACTTCTTTTAAGATATTTCATGGTGTTCATGTTTGCTCAGGTTATTCATACTTTTGGTGAAAAGATAGTTGGTAAATGTAAACATTTTCATGTAATTTCCCTTATTTACATTAAAACAAAGACAAAAGTTTCATTTATAGGTTATAATGATCGTGTTTTACTTGACATTAAATTAGGCTGTATGTGGAACCTAATATGTAAAGTGTCATGAGGTAACTTTTGTTATGATTTGATGCAATATAAATAAAATTTGATTTGATTTGATTATAAATTTGACTAAACTAAAATTATTTTAACACCTTTGACTGTTAATATCACAGTGTAATTTTAGCATTTCACAAATTCATCCAATGGGCCTGAGTAGAACTTTTGGCAGGCCAGTGTTGAACTGAGTAAAATTACATCATGACTATGACTACTAACTATGAAAATGTGAATAAACTGAATAACCATGAATTACTTGGTACATTTTACACAAAACCTTTATTAACAGGTAGAATATGGGTACAATTGCACTTATTTCTCTTGAGACATTTCATGTTGTTCATATTTGTTCAGGTTATTCACATTTTTGGTGAAAAGATAGTTGGTAAATGTAAACATTTTCATGTAATTTTAATTTTTTACACTAAAACAAAGACAAATATTTGGAGTTATCATCATTTATAGATTACTCTGATGGTATTTTACTGATCCACTTTAGGTCATATTGGTCTGTATGTGGAACCTGAACTAAAATGATTTTGACATCCTTGACTGTTAATAACTTCTATACATTCATCCCACAGGCTGGATCAGACCCTTTGGTTTTGGCTGCATATTTAACACCCCTGTCATAAAGTCTGCCCATGTCCTCTTAAATTCAGATTTCCAGATTCCTAAGCCTGTGTTTGGTCTGGTCTTTACAGTTCCATATATGCCTCCTCCTCATACGGATGTCATCTGTAAACGAATCCACTCTGTGAAACATTAATGTATGTTTGATCCATTTAGCGAGCGCTCTGAAGTGCGTTCACTCACTAGAACCCTCTGAAGTCTCAGATGTTCCTCACCACAGGGTTTGCGTGGGTATTTCTGGACTGTGAGGTGATAATTACAATTTACGCTCTGCAGGCTACAGCAGAGATGCAAAGACCAGTAGGAGGCGTTAAAGCAAACACAGTACGAGTAGAAGGAGCTGCGGGGTTCTTTATGGAGGCCTGGAGGAGACGGACGGGCTCGGAAAAGTTTCTTCACATGCACAAATGACTGTAATTACTAGTGGGAGAAGACACTAACATGACAACAGCACTGCCGTGGCCAACATGCATATGCCACTGTTTATATTTGCACCGACAAAACAGCAAAAAGGGCCATTTAGATTTGAAGTCTCACACAGTGAAGGAAACATTTTGCCTCAATCTTTGTTCAGAATCCATTTTAAAACAGCTCCAGCAGTGGGTGGAAATGATGTCTGATGAGGGTGAGGTTTTTTAATTATCTGACTGAAGGATATTGAATATTAACCCATAAAGACCCAAACATACACCAGCGACTAAAACCATCTACTGATCTAAACTGTTTAATACCTGTTGATCCACTAATCCTATCAATACATGTTAATAATTGATGTAAAATACAGTTTGTCATCTTTTCATGGTCATCAGATATGACCCATTTGGACGTTCAGAGGCTCCGTAGTTACCGTGGAAACACCGTTGTTTTCTACAACATAGATTCACCAGTAAAACCCATGAAGATGGATCAATGACTGCGGATGGACACACTTCACACTTCATTTAATGATATTTTTTGATGAAAATGTCTTTTTTTTTTTTTTTTTTCAGTTTTCTCCATTTTTGATATAATAACCGTCAACTTTAATCTGATCTTTTATGAACATCTACATGGTCAGTGAATTAAATATTGGAAAATACCCGATTTTTACTGGAAAAATGCAAAATAGAAAAGATTATTTTACGATGAATAGTGATAAATCACTTCAGAAATGTTAAATATAGAGGAAAAAATCCTTTGGGAACTACCACAAAAGGAGCACTGGGTCTTTATGGGTTAATAACCTAAATTGAGCAAGGTTTTACTATCAAAATACACTAGAAGGACAAAAGTATGTGGACACATTGAAGTCAGGTGTTTCTTTTCTAACAGGGGTCTGGGATACAAAACAATAATGTCATAATATAGTTTCATATTGGGATAAATATCATTGCATTGGTTAGTTTGGTTTAAATTGTTATCTTTTTTTTTTTTCTAAAATGCCTTAGGGATGGTTTTGATTTCTGTCAATATTGGTCACTGATTGTGATGAAGCTATATACAGATGATTGTTTACTTGCAATCGCACTCTCTTTTTTATGACTGTTTTTTTATGTTATAAACCTGTTGTGAAGCACATTGAGTCTGCCTTGTGCATGAAATGTGCTCTATAAATAAAGTTGAATTAAACTGAATATTATGACATTATTTATCATTACTGTTTTGTATCCCACACCTCTGTTAGAAAAGAAACACCTGAATTCAATGTGTCCACATACTTTTGTCCATATAGTGCATCTCCTGCGTGTAAATTTTGGGGAACAGTAACATTAAATGGGATGGTGATGTGCAGGGGCTGGGCTGGCTGTGTAATATTCAGCACTGCTCAACAACAACGTGACTCTTTCAGGGAATGGGATTCATTTAATCTTACTTTAGGTAGAACAGGAAGTCAGCGGTTGTGTTACTAGTGGTGTGTTTGCTGACAAGGGAGGGATAATTAAGTTTGCACAAGACAAATGGCAGGTTTTTACTCTTCCAATAGCTTCAGGTTTGTTTTTATTTGCCGTAAATGCAACAGAAGATATCGACATGTACATTAATTCTATAAAAAGGATTGCATGGCTTCCACGGGTGGAAAACAAATACAAATAACACAAAAGTAGAGCGTCAAAGGGTGGAATTTACACCAATACTGAACACTAGGGTTGTTTTTGTGTTTAGAAACTGTGGAATATTCATACATTCTGAATAAAATGTGTCTAATCCATAGAAGACCAATGTGAACATACATAATTCAGCTGATGGTATGAAAATCTGACCTGCAGGCTGGTAGTAACTAAGACTAACTCACACTTTATGTTTCTTCAGATCTCTGAGTTTATGAAGCTTGAATGATGTTGAATTAATCCATGTAAAGTAAATAATGAATTACTGAACCTCATGTGTGTGCTATGTGCTAATGCTAATTGCTAGTGCGTGGTCAGCCCTATGTTTCCCAGTACCTACACAGGGTTAGGGTTAACATAGGCACTGGGGAACATAGGTACATGACTTTAACCCCAGTCCAACCATAGTGTCCTGGTTCTGGTCCTGGTCCTACCCCGGTTTGTGTTTTCCACCCATGTGTCATGCTTCTTTCTACTGTTTATCTTTGACTCTTTCATCAGATCCTCCTGTCCATCCTCGCTCACATCTCCTCCACTGTTTCCTCAGTCCTCTGACCAAGATGCTTTTTACAGCTGAAACATCCATAAAGATGGTGCACAGGGATTGATTTACGGTTCACAAGAAGGGTGAAGGCCCGAGGGGATGAGGAGGCACAAAATACAGACATTAGAAAAACTCTGCGACAGTTAGAAACAGTCACCAGGAACCACAGACCGACTACCTGTCTTAGTTTTATATTGTACATTTATTAAAAAGGAGATGTGCAGCAGCACAAACAGAGATAATTAACAATACCTGATGTTATGTAGCAGGAGATGGGTCATTTTTGCATTTTTTTAAGATGTTCCAGAGCAGGGGTGTCAGCCTCATTTTCTTTCAGGTTCCACATTCAGCCCAATTTTATCTCAACTGGGTCAGACCAGTAAAATAATAACATAACCTTAAACAAGTGGTGCCATCCACAACAAACCCCGCCTCTCACACATATTGTAGCTTCTTTTGGCATCGATCCAGCTGATGTCATCATGTCTATGCATGTGCTGATGTCATATCAATTGTCTCTATATACAGTATATGCCAAGTTTGAAGGAAACTGAAACAAAACTGACGCTTTTATAGAAATGTGAAATTTGAAAGTAAATGGGAGAAAAAAAAAGATTTTGAAAAAATTCCTAAAAAATTTAAACTTTAACCAACTTTTCCCAAAATATAATGAGATCTATTCTGCATCACTGGCAATCTATAAACCCAATTTGGTGTGAATTCAACTAATAGTTTTGCTGCTAGAGTGTTAACAAACAAACAAACAAACAAACAAACAAATAAACAAACAATTAACAAACGGAACCAAAAACAATACCCCTTGCCTCCCCTTTGGGGGGCAGGGTAATAATGTCACCTCCAAACTTTTCTCTATATGTGAAAAAAGTAAAATCACATGAAGGAAAATGTTTATGTCTATAAACCATCTATGAAAAGGCGAATACCATGAACAACCTGACATTTACCAAGAAAAATAAGTGTCATTTTAACAATATTTTGCCTCAGCTTCACATTTACACATGGACATTACAACTCCACAGTCAACCCCCCCCACAACACAAGAGACAGGAGAACCTCTGGGCACAAAAGTTAGCGTCCAAGCACCACCCACAAGAGTAACTGTCACACCCTGAAAAGTACCAGGACACGTAGATAGCAAATCGGGTGGCATCAGGAGGACTAGGATTTAGCTCAATAGGTAACGCATCAAACTGCGACACGGAAGACCGAGGCAGACTTTTTTAAATGGGGGGGGGGGGGGGGGCACAGCGCCGAGGGAGACGATAGTTGAATCCGCCATTGATTTTTGTTGATTTTATGTATTTTTTAACAAAAAAGCAAGTGTATACAGTCCAACTCTATGGGTTTTAATGGTGAATCAATGTTGTAGAAGATGATGGTGTTTCCATGGTAACTACAGGGCCTCTGAACGTCCAAATGGGTCATATCTGATGACCATGAAAAGACAAAGAACTGTATTTTACACCAATTATTTATATGTATTGATAGGATTAGTGCAGGGATGTCAAACTCATGCTAGTTCAGTTCCAAATTATGTGATGAAAATGTTTACATCTACCAACTATCCTTTAAAACAATGTAAATAACATGAACAAACAGAAATTTCTTAAGAAAACTAAGTGCAATTTTGACAATATTCTGCCTCAGTTTATCATTTACACATGTAAATTACATCTTACAGATCACAGTGGATCTACAAATACATAAAACATTTACCAACAGGCAGAATATTGGTAAACTTGCACTTCAGACATTTCAAAATGTTCATATTTGTTCAGGTTATTTGCATTTTTATGAAATGATAGTTTGTTTTAGTGTAAATATTGTAAAATGACATGAAAATGTTTACAATTTGGAGCTGTGAGTATTTATAGGTTATTATGATAGTATTTTACTGATCTGACCCACTGCAGATTAAATGGGTCTGTATGAACTAAAATGATTAATATCTTCAGTGTAATTTTTGCATTTCACAAATTCCTCCCAGGGGCCAGACTGGACCCTTAGGCGGGCCAGATGTGGTCCCTGGGCCGCATGTTTGACACCTGTGGATTAGTGGATCAACAGGGACTAAACACTTTACATCAGTAGATGTTTTTAGTCGGTGGAAGATGTTTGGGTCTTTAAGCGTTCAGTTTAATAATTAGAACCCACTCAGACATGGAGTTCATATGGGGAGCTGAGCCCAGAAACTCTCAGAAAACTGAACGGTTTTACTGTTGAAAAGCTCAGCAGCCCTTCGATGACTTGAAAGTGGAAAGCACAAGTCTCTGAACTTTGCTGCCTTTGCCATTTCGCCAGATGGACTTTCAGAAAAAGATCGGCTTTCATTTTCTTCATCTCGTCTCTCTTGTTGTCAGAAAAGACAAACACACACACGGTGGCGGAGTAGAGGTCGCTCCACGAGGCCACCGAACTGTCACTTTGCTTTCTCAGGTCATCTGGAACTGATTGGCAACAAATTCTGCTTCTCTTCACTGGACAGACTTTCTTTCTCGCACTGCAGCACATTCTGCCTGCAGCATTTGTCACTGCCACACTCCTTTTGTTCGTTAGCAAAGGTGGTTGCTGCAGTATAATATCTGCATTTTGGCCTATCATAGAGTATTAAAACCAAAGCTGGAATGTAGCAGCGACGTCCTGAAACTGAGAGATAACATGGGTTTTTATATGTGAATTATTCTTATTTGTCTGAAATCAATATTCTAGTGCAGGGGAGTCAAACTTTTTTTTTTTCAGGTTCCACATTCAGCCCAGTTTGATCTCAACTGGGTCGGATCAGTAAAATAATAACATAACTGCCTATAAATAATGACAACTCCAAATTTTTCTCTGTTTTAGTGAAAAAATGACATTAAATTCTGAAAATATTTACATTTACAAACTATCCAAACAAAAAAAGATTTGGAAAAATAAGTGAAATTTGAACAATATTATGCCTCAACTTATCATTTATACATGTGCTGCCTATTTTTTTTACTTTTTATTACCTCCACCAAGGAGGTTATGTTTTCATTGGTGTTTGTCTGTTTGTTTGTTAGCAAGATAACTGAAAAAGTTATGGATGGATTTGGATGAAAATTTCAGGAAATGTTGATACTGGTACAAGGAACAAATGATTAAATTTTGGTGGTGATCGGGCACTGATCTGCCTTGGTGGAGGTCTGCGCTCTCCGAGTGCTTTTCTAGTTATTGTTATTGTCTTGATAATTTACAAACTTTGTTACTTTGCAGAGTGCTCCATTAAAAACACTTCCTGTACTGAAAATTAAAGCTGCTGGAGGATTCAACTTCTCACATGGGATTTCTGGGGGAAGTTCAGTCACTGCAATTCATAATGAGGTAAGATATTCTGATTTTTGAAATGTATTTATTAATTTTTTTGTCATGTTGAATCAAAGTTTGACTCTTTCCTGTTGTACTAATTTAATAACTACTACTTGTTTCTTATTTTTATGTTCATAAAACAATAATATGTTGAGTCTGTCGCCACAGTTAATTCTTAATTATATACTACCTGTTCCTGTGTGGAGAAACATTAAGTTGGCCTTGTACCAAGCCTTTAAAAAGTTCAATAAAAATTTGAATTAAAAAAACATAATTACAAATACATAAACAAAACATAACAAATAATTCATTTTTTAATATACTTGTAAATAAACTTAGGTGTTAAAGAGGAAACCAACCAAGAGGAAAATCTGAAGTCATTATTCATAAGTTCTTATGCTGTTATTTTACCATTATCATACTTCTGCAGCCATTAAAGAAAACTGACCTATTTCCACTAATGTGTTCATCATTAAAAATATGCAGAAAAGTTAAAAAATAAATTGACTTGAAAAAGCTCAGCATCTTAGAAAATACAAATGAATCACAAACAAATACAGAGATATTCACTTTCTACACAGAGGATGAGTGTGTAGAGCTGCAGCTCAAGCTTTGATGAATAAAAATCAATGTGTTTTTTTCTTAGTTCGTAGTTGGTCTGTCCACTCCCAATGCTTCAAACAGACAGCAGACCAACAGCAGAGGACGAACATTAGCTGGATTTTAAGACATGTTTGCACAAGTAGAGAAAACACTACATTCATTCTGTTTGATTCCAGCAAACAGTTGTTAATCGGAATGAAATACGATAATTCAACTGTAACGTCAGTGTGTTCGTTCAATAAAAACGAGTTGTGAATCTGATCAAAGTAGCGCCAGGCGGTCAGAGTTCACGCTAAACAAAACTGCACAATCTAACACCTTGGCTTTGATGAAATCATGTCGACTTTTCCCAGTTCAGACCTGGATCTATCAGACTCAAAGCCCACGGCGGAATCAAAGGCTGGTTTTTGATGATCAGGTCTGGATTTCACAGATTTCACAGCAGATATTAGATGTACAAAATGAGGAAAGTTGATGAAAGTTGGCTCACAGTCGGTGTCACAAATGTCAGAAAGGGGTGCGGATATGAAACTGGTCCCTAAAAGCAGGACAGAGGGGCGAAAAATTCAAACAAGACGTAGACTAATGTTAGGAAGACAGTTTGGAAGCAATTATACTTTTTTTTTTCTTTTTCTTTTGTTCAGACAAGGTATAGTTTTTAGATGTTGCCTGCTTGACAGTTTGGAAACACTTTGGGTCTTTCCATGAAACTGGGCTTATTTTGGTATTTGGTACTTAATAATAGAAGAGAAATGTAGACATATTTCCTCCCAGGATGTACCTAAAGATGACGTCAGATAAATGCAAAAAAAAAGAAAATTATACTCTTGCTCTGAGCCATCCCAAAATTAATGAATTTTAATAAAATACTGGGACCAAAATTGGGACATTAAAGCTATGTACAGGGTGGGGAAGCAAAATTTACAATGAACATTTAGTTGTTTTTTCTCAGCAGGTACTACGTCAATTGTTTTGAAACCAAACATATATTGATGTCATAATCATACCTAACACTATTATCCATACCTTTTCAGAAACTTTTGCCCATATGAGTAATCAGGAAAGCAAACGTCAAAGAGTGTGTGATTTGCTGAATGCACTCGTCACACCAAAGGAGATTTCAAAAATAGTTGGAGTGTCCATAAAGACTGTTTATAATGGAAAGAAGAGAATGACTATGAGCAAAACTATTACAAGAAAGTCTGGAAGATACTATTAAAGAAGAATGGGAGAAGTTGTCACCCCAATATTTGAGGAACACTTACACAAGTTTCAGGAAGCGTGTGAAGGCAGTTATTGAGAAAGAAGGAGGACACATAGAATAAAAGCGTTTTCTGTTATGTAAATTTTCTTGTGGCAAATAAATTCTCATGACTAAAACTAAACTAATAAATAATAAACTAATTGGTCATACACTGTCTTTCAATCCCTGCTTCAAAATATTGTAAATTTTGCCTCCCCACCCTGTAGGTGTCAATGCATTTGATGTGAAAACATGGCTGTAAGTGGTCTTCTATAGACTATAAATAAAGACACTGTGCTAAATGTGTCGACCCTAGTGGTTTTTCTAATCCACACATGTGGGTTTTTCATCAGTCTCAGTCTCATTCCAGGTTTCGTGCATAACCCATTGTGTCCACTCGCGTTACGTGTGGAACCTGCCCAGTTAAGCACAAATAAATTGTGAGTGATTTTGCAACAGCGGTCATTTTTGTGAAACACTCTGCCTTGAATATGTCACCAGTCAGAAGTGTTTGCTCCTGGAGGATTCTGTTGGGTTTCTGTAAATTGGCTTAGAGTCTGGTTTCAACCAACTCAATATGTAAAGTGTCATGAGATAACTTTTGTTATGATTTGGCGCTATATAAATAACATTTGGTTGATTGATTTGATTGAATATTTACTTTGATTCCCAAATATTGGCCTGTATCTAGAACCTGAATTTAAACCAGTTTGCTACCATGATTGTTAACCCTATAATGACAAACATATCATATTTGATACACAAGTTGTGAAGCCCTCGACATGATCAGTGTAATATTTTTGTTCTTGAAAAACCTAATGTATACAATTAGATACATGCAATAAACAGATAAATCACCAGGGGGAGAAATTCATTCTTCAGAGGCCTTTCCAGTGACACTACAAGGCAGCCCGGCTCAGGTGGTAGAGCGGGTTGTCCAATAACTGAAGGGTTGGCGGTTCGAATCCCGCTCTGTCCCAGTCAGTCCGTTGTGTCCTTGGGCAAGACACTTCACCCTCCCTGCCTCCAGTGCCACTCACACTGGTGTATGAATGTTTGGTGGTGGTCGTAGGTGCAAAATGGCAGCCACGCTTCTGTCAGTCTGCCCCATGGCAGCTGTGGCTACAGATGTAGTTTACCACCACCAGAGGCAGGATGTGAGAGCGAATGAATAATGGGTCAATAATGTAAAGCACTTTGGGTGTCTAGAAAAGCGGTACATAAATCCAATCCATTATCATTATTATTATTATTATTATTATTATTATTATTATTATTATTATTATTATTATTATTACAAGACTGTCATTAATGAGGAAGGAGGAAGAACTTTGACAATTTTGAAAAGGAATTACCAATTTGTTAGACATGTTTGTGTTATATTATGTTCTTGTTTGTTCTGAAATAATAATATTTGAGCATTGAGACCCGATGTATCAAATATGATACAAAATTGTAACTCATACATGGAAATTGATATTTGAAAAAAATTTTTTTTGGTTGTTCACAAGGACCAATAAAGGCTCCAGTTTCAAAGAACTGGAATTTTCTGTCAATGATTTAATGGTTCAGACTTTACAGGGTTAAATATCCTCAGTGTAATTTTGGAACTTCCAAAATTCATCCCAAATTGGAACCTTTGATGGGCCAGTTTTGGGCCATGGGCCATATGTTTAAAACCCCTGGTATAAGGATTAGAGAGATTTGTCTTCATTTTCATCTAAAATGGCCATGACGGCTGTTTTCATGGAGTAGTAATTCAGTCTAATGAATATCTGGATGACGTAGCAAACACAAGAAGCTAGGGAAATAATATACATAAATAATATACGTTTGAATAAAACAATAAAATAATATACATATCAGCTGTCTTATGCATCTGCCTTGTATTTATCGTGTAGAAATCTGCTGAAGTCTCTACAGACCCAACACTGGTCTCAAATGATGCCCAGTAAGCTTTATAGAAGAGCTAAAACATTTATAAAGCTCATAACACTGGTCAAAACAACAGGAAAACAGCACAGTAATATAGTAGAACTATCAAAGAAAACTATATAGATTAATAGAATAACTTAAATAACAGGATTGAGGAAGAAAATAGTAAATGAATGTCAGTGTAACAGCCCACAATATAATGAATGTAAGTAAAAACTAAAGTACAAATGGGGTGGATGTGCATAGTATAGCTACCAGTATAAACAGTAAAATAACAGTGTTTATGTGAATATAACCGAAGAAATTTTAAATTAAACATACATGTTTTAAAGAAATGTTTGTTAGAAACATGACTTTGATGATGCAAGTATGTGTTCATATACAGTATATGTATACTTAAGCTATGTGTTACATTATTAATATACAACAGAGTATTCACTTATTAATATGAAGCAGCTGAATGAATTTATGACCGGAAAATAGGAATATGGGAAAACACCTGATTTACACTGAAAAAAAACAAACAAACACAAAATACAGAGGATAGTATTATAATAAATGGGAATAAATCACTTAAGAAATGCTGAATAAAGAGAAAAATTCATTGGGAACTGACACAAAAGTAACTCTGGGTCTTTATGGGTTAAAAGGAAAACATGATACTTTAACTATGAAAGACAAATGTCAGATAATTTAAACTTCCTCTGCACTTCGTTTATCATTTGTGTCCAGATAGGGTTGAATTTATTCACTACAGATGACTTTAAATGTTAATGGTAGCAGGAGTTTGGAAAAATGTACAAAATGTGGGTTAGTAAAGTGAATTAAATAATAATAATATTAATATCAATAATATTCACACCAGGACATGATGTTTCTGCTGAAAACATGTGAACTGGAGGAAACATCAGCCTGGTATCTGCTGGACCTCAGAGGAAATCAATCAATGATTGAAAATAACACGAACTTTTCAGTCTACAAGTAAAAATTTTTAAAAAAGAATGGGAAAAATATTAAATATTAGCACGTACTGAACACAGTTTCCAGTCTCTGTCAGAGTTGAACCCTCACCAGAGGAGATCTGACTTCTCTGTGGGTCAATTCAGCTTTTTGTTCAGTCTGGAAAATAAATGTGCAAATGAAAGATAAGTGTTTGTGTTGAAAAATCACAGTTCAACACATTGGAAGAGAAAAGGCCGTGGTCGACCGTAGAGAGAAGTTACACATGAGAAAAAGACGCCAGGTCTGATATGAAACGCTGTTTTTCAACAAACATTAACTGAACAGAAGAAGAAGACGGCAGCAGCATCTGGTAGAACCACCCAACATTTACAGAAGTAAAAAAAAATAAAAATATAAACAGAATGGAACTCATCAGGCTAAAGGCACTGTGTTTTAGAGTCTAAAACATGCAGGACAGTAGATCTGGAGGACCAGGGTTGGTGACCCCTGTTTTAGACAAACACAGGACATGTTCTAGACGAATGAAGACTGTAGTGTTCACATCACAACAGCAGAACCTTTAATTATCCAGAAAGAACATCAGCAAAAACATAGTATGTATATAGAATAGAATAGAATAGAACAAAACAGAATAAAATAGAACAGAATAGAATAGAATAATTCTGAATAGAATAGAGCCATCCCATCTGCATATCATATATAAAACCTACTATAAAGAGATGAATAAAAACAGTTAAAATGAATGGGTTAACATCATATAATATTTATTTTACATAGTAGGCTATTATTTATATATTTCACCAAATACATTTTTCATGTTTGTCCCTATTTTTCTGTAATTTTTCTGTGCTCACATTTATTCTGAGGAGCTTTTATTTTGCTGATTCATGCTTATGTTATACGACCTCTGACCTTTAGAAGTAGATCATTTTTATGACTAGTCCTTTAGTGTGTAAAAATGCAGTAAAAATACTTAACAGAGGTGTAAAAACACATGCATCAATGTCCAAACTTGGCATTTTCAGTGTGTGTAGTTGTTTTTGTTTTCGTGCAACAGGAAGGACTGAATGAATGAAATAACACTGATGTCAGTGTTCTACTGAAAAAAGCTACAGATGTTCCATCAGAGTACATTGTCAGACTTCATAGAATACATTTTCTATGTTAAATTTAACTCTGAACTCTTTACAGAATCAGACGGTTCACACAGACGCTGCTCCTGAATCACTTATACTAAACAGATGATACAGATCTGGTCCAAATCCACTTGTTCAGCAGATAATAACACTCTCCACTCAGTGAAAATAAAAGACATATTGGTCTTCATATTGTCAGCTCTTCAAAGAACATTCAAACTTTTTTGTAGATAATGAGTGGGACATCTAGACAAATCCAAGTTCCAGACAATTTATTCTATTTCACTCCCTTCGGTAAAAACCAACGTGGAAAATCAAACATGTCACTTTGAGTGGATTGTGTTGGTGAGTGATGTTCCCCTCAGGAAAACGTAATATCTCCTCATATGCCTCCAATCTCCCTAATGTAGGGAAATGAAATAAGTGAGTGAACATCCTCTGCATCGAACACAGCTGCTGCTTTTACAGAGAAACAGTGGAGGAAAGAACTGGGACAGAACAGAACAGTTCAAGAAGATCCTCAAACTGCAGCAGGATGGAGACAAAACGTTTAGAAAAGAAAAAACATTAACATCAGAACCACAAAGGTCAAGAATCTACAATGTTCAGCCTGGAAACAATTAATGACCTGTGACTGCATCTGCACTATATGGACAAAAGTATGTGGACACGTTGAATTCAAGTGTTTCTAACAGGGGTCTGGGATACAAAACAATAAAGACAAACGTCAGAATATAGTTTTCTATTGGGATGAATATCATTATATTGGTTAGTTTGGGTTAAAATATCTTTGCTTACAAAATGCCTCAGAGATGGTTTTTACTTAATGTCTCTCAACATTGATTTTTTTTTTTTTTTTTTAAATCGATGACTATGTTTTTAAAAGTTCTCTCTCCCATTCAGCTTAAAGGTAATATTAAGGTTGGACGACAACAACAACTATGGTTTGACTGAGACATTGAACCCATTTGGACTTGATTTTTCCCATAAATCAGAGATGGTTTATTTGTTTAATTTAATTTAATTTGTTTATTTGATTAGGACAATGCATATGAATAAACACACGGTACAGAAAACGTTACTTTGTGTAAATATGTTGGATTTAGTTGGAAGCTAAATGGTGGTGGACAGTGTGTTAGCTTATTGTTTAGCACATCCACCTCACAGCAGGAAGGTTCTGGTTTATTTCACTGTTAAAAACATTTACAGATAAATTCATTCTGCTGTCAGCCCCCCTTACTTCCCACCACTGGTGTAGATCTGGAGTTGGTCAAGCACTTTCAAAGGCAGCTCACTGCAGCTAATGTGCTAATGCTAATCGCTAATGCTAATGCTAATGCTAGGCACTCTTTGTATTTCTATGTGAATTTCGTCACAGGGATAAAAAGTGACTTAACCTATTATTATTATTATTATTATTATTATTATTATTATTATTATTATTATTACTAGTAGTAGTAGTAGTGTTATTATTAGCATGGGAAGGGCATATATAACTGCTTTTTAACATCCACTCAGGACAAAAACCAGCCTTTAAACTTGAAAATAGTAATGATTTTATATTTAACCTAACACAATAATTACTGATATTGGGATTTCGAGTCAATTTTAGGATGCTTTGACATTTTCTATATAATAACACACTTGTAACTGGTTACACAGAGATAGAGGATCCTTTAACACTCACTCTGGTTTGTCTGAGGGTGTGGATCAGATATTTGGTCAAATAAAGGATGAGTGGGCAGAATTTATAACAAAAAAAAGGTGAAAATGGGTCCAGTGTGATCATGTTGACGCTGCATTTTCAGTCTGATAATTTAGCAGTTTTAAAACAAACTGACACTTATTCATATGTAAAATTATTGTTAAAATCCACAAATATCCTGTGTGTAAATGTTGGAATAATAAGAAAACTCCATCTTTTGCCTTTGTACACCAGTGCATTCAGTTTAATAAACCAAAACTTCTGGACCTTTAAGGCTGATTTTGACTTGTCATCTGAACCACTGCCTCCTTTAAATAACTTCTTGCTTGTGGTGCTTCATTACTTCTACTCTTTTGACCCTTCTACACTTTTATTTTTCTTATTTGCTTCTGCACAGTCATCATTTATTACTTTTATTTAAACTTATCACATTTTCCCTCCTTTATTGCTTTTATTTTTGCGGTGTGATGCCTCTTTTCACTTTCTTCTTATTGTCTGTGTAATTGTTTTTATTGCTTTTACTGCTTTCATTTTCTTTTTTTAAATGTTTTATTTACTGTTATTGTTATTTTACTTTCTTCTCCCTCTTCGCAACATTCCAGCTTTTTCCTTAAATTATACTTTCAACTCGGTCTTGTTGCGGTCTGGCCTCTGTTATTGCATTACCTTGGAGCTCTGAGTCTGGAAACACACTTCAAAACGGCAGATGTGTAAATAAAGTGCTTATTATCATTATTATCATCCCTCCAGTTGCGTTCACAGACTGGTAGAATCCATGCTGAAGGTTGTTTGAGTCAGTTTTCATGTTTAATTTTTCACTCGTCTGTTGCATATTCACATCCTTGGATAATTTACACTATATGGACAAAAGCATGTGGACACGTTGAATTCAGGTGTGTGTTTTCTAACAGGAGTCTAGGGTACAAAACAATAATGACATAATATAATTTTATATTGGGATGAATATCATTGCATTGGTTAGTTTGGTTTTATTTAATTATTTATTCTTAAATCTATGACTATGATTTTAAATGTTCTACCTAAAATAATAATTTGTTACCACTAACCATCCACTTTCTTCTCCCATTAAACTTTAAAAATTGGAGGACATTCTGGGAAAACATTTTTACACTGCATTTTCCACACCTGGAGAAGTCATGAAATCAGTGAAAATAAATAAATAAATTCATCTAACATTTTAGAAAAATTCACAGAATTTAATATGTGGAGATAAAACTCCTCACCTTCTGTCAAAAACCACAATTTAGAGATAAAATAAATCATAAATGTTCCCTATTTGATGCAAAAATCCACCTGTAAATCCACATTTTATAGTTGGAATTAGAGGGAACTTAACCCCCTTAAAAGTTTCTTATCATTTCACTAAATCATTTACATCTGAAAGTGGACAGTAATGAAATTTTGATAAAATAACCCTCAACTTTAAACTAAGCCTTTATGAACATCTACATGATCAGTGAATTAAATACAGGAAAACACATGATTGACACTGAAAAAACACAAAAGAATAATACAATTAAAAATGAATGTGGGAAAAATTTATGTGGGGAGTGTCACAAAAGTAGCTCTGGGTCGTTTTAATTTAAGGAAATATTGATGTTTTTATCTCAAATTCTCATGAACAGGACATCTTACAGCTGTAGACATAATGTGTCCCAATATTTACTATCCATATAGTTTATAGACATCAATATTTCCTTAAATTTTAATGGCAGATTAAAATCATAGCCATGGATTTATAAAAAAAAGAAAGAAAAATCAATGTTCAGAGAAATGATCATCATAGTATTTTTTTCATATTGTGTAATTTGTCATTTAGGATAACCACAAAACGCCCTTTAAATGATACCTATGTATGAAGCAAACTGCTTTCTTAAGTTTTACTGTGGGTTTCAACAGATAATATAATGACCTTAGTAACTATCTAACAGTCGTGTACTTAAATGGTATTTATATTTGGTTTTTGGTTGAATGTCCAGGAGGAATATTTTTTTTAAATTAAAGTTTAATGGGAGATTTTACTTCCTCAGTGAGATGTGAAGAAAGTAGATGGTTAGTTGTGGTAGAAAATTATTATTTACAGTCAAAGCATGAAAAATATTGTAGAAATTTAGAGGAAGAACATTTAATATCATTGTCATGGATTAAAAAAAAAAAAAAAAATCAGTGTTGAGAGAAATTAAGTAAAACCATTTCTGAGGTATTTTGGAAGCAAAGAAAACAATTTAAACCAAACTAACCAATGCAATGATATTTATCCCAATATAAAACTATATTATGTCATTACTGTTTTGTATCCCAGACCCCTGTTAGAAAACACACACCTGAATTCAACGTGTCCACATACTTTTGTCCATATAGTGTAAATTATTCAAGGATGTGAATATGCATCAGATGAGTGAAAAATTAAACGCAAAGAGCCTTCAGCATGGATTCTACCAGTCTGTGAACACGACTGGAGGGATGATAATAATGATAATAAGCACTTTATTTACACATCTGCAGTTTTGAAGTGTGTTTCCAGACTCAGAGCTCCGAGGTAATGCAATAACAGAGGCCAGACCGCAACAAGACAGAGTTGAAAGTATAATTTAAGGAAAAAGCTGGAATGTTGCGAAGAGGGAGAAGAGAGTAAAATAACAATAACAGTAAATAAAACATTAAAAAAAAGAAAATGAAAGCAGTAAAAGCAATAAAAACAATTACAGAGACAATAAGAACATGTCCACATACTTTTGTCCACATGGTGAAGCTCATCCTGGTATTTGAGTCGACTAAATAACAGGACACGGTGGTGCAGTGGTTAACACTCGTGCCTCACAGCAAGAAGGTCCTGGGTTCGATTCCAACACCAGTGGATGGGGGGTGGGACCTTTCTGTGTGGAGTTTGCATGTTCTCCTCGTGTCTGTGTGGGTTCTCTCCGGGTACTCTGGCTCCTCCCACCATCCAAACACATGCACTAATAGATTAATTGGTTAATCTAAATTGCCCATAGGTGTGAATGTGAGAGTGATTGTTTGTCTCTATATGTTCAGCCCTGCCATGAACTGGTGACATGTCCAGGGTGAACCCCGCCTTCGCCCCTATGTAGCTGGGATAGGCTCCAAGCGACCCCCGTGACCCTAGAGAGGATAAAGCGGGTTCAGAAAATGAATGAATGAATAAATAACAGGATGAGACTGAACTGTACCATTTTATTTGACAAACTTTTGCCGCCGCCTCCTAAAGCTCCTCAGGCTCCTGCATAATCGAACAGAATCCTCATGAAACAGACTCTGCTTTTATGTCATTGTTTCTATCAAGTTGCCTGTTTTACTTTAGTTCTGGGAACAGAGAATTACTAATATCCCCTCTGGCTATAATATCACGTCGCGCTGCTTCCTCTTCGCTCTCTGTCTCGGCTGAATGTAATCCTGGATGTCAGAAGAGTTCCTCATAATGTTGACGACGATTTAATACACAGCGATTGTGCGTTTACAGCTGCCATCCGTCACCGAGTCACAACCAGTCGTCACCTTCACTTTTATTCTGCAGATTCTCTTTATTGCGGAGCGGTCGGTCGCATATTTTGCATTCACACATGGAGTGGTGCAGTGTGTTGAATGTCATGTAAAGCCTTTTATTATGTTTATAGGACTAAAGGACTGAGGTCAATAAATGTGAATAAAATAAAAGCAGTCTTTGAAAAGCATTAACGGCTGTTTCTGTAAAGGTTACACACTTATTTTACAGCACATTTTTCTAAATAAGTATTTCATTACAGCAAGGGTGTTAAACATATGGCCCATGGGAAAAAAATTGGCCCATCAAAGGGTCTGGTCCGGCCCGTGGAGTGAATTTGTGAAATGGGTACTTCTATGAAACTGGGTTTTATTTTGGTATCTGGCACTTGTCCAGCTTTTAAGACCTAGTAATAAAAGAGAAATTGTATTTTTCCACTTTCCAATCCAATCCAACTTTATTTGTAAAGCACTTTAAAACAACCGCAGTGAACCAAAGTGCTGCACAGAAGAATAATTAAAACCAAAAATAGAAGAATAAAACACAGAATAGATTTAAAGAGACAGAAACTGTACAAAAAGAAAAACAGTGCTACACAGGAGAATAAATAAAACCTAAATAGAAGAATAAAATACAAGAACTGATTAAAAAACATAAAAAGCCACACAAATAAAAACAACAAAATAAACAGATAAATAAGAACAATAAACCACTACCAAATAAAAACAATAGAATAAAGATAGTACCTTCAAACATCTCACATGGTTTCAAAAGCCAAGGAGAAAAGATGATTAAAAAAAACCCAACCCTAATAATTCTGTCTTTTTTTTTGTGTAATTCACTCCAATATTTAGTTTTCTAATGACCTTTTTTTTTTTTTTTTTTTTTTTTAAATATGGACAAAAATTAATGCGTGAAATCCACAGAAGTAGCTCTGGGTCTTTATAGGTTAAAGAAATATTGAGGTTTTTATCTCAAATCATCATGAACAGGACATCTGGGGTGAAATGGGGTCATTTTTTCCACAACCTGCAAATAAATCCACAAAAACCTGACACATATCCTGAATACAATGTAAACACGTCCAAATGAACCTCATAAAAATAGAATAATATTAGCCACAGCTCAGTCATTAAATGTCACTTTTCAAAAAAATACTGGACCTCCTTTAGCCCCGATTATGGGTTTTTGTCCAAGAGTTTCATAGGTTTAACTAAAAAAAAAAAAAAATAAATAAAAAAGTTAGGGTTCGACTCAGTTGTAACAAACTTTTAAGTGTCAGATGAAGCATAAAGGCTGATCATCTGAAAAAGCAGATGTAGAAGAAGGATGAAGGTCCAACTCATTAAAGAAACAATTAAAAAAAAAAAAAAAATAAGAGGATCATCAGTCTGTGTTTGTGATCCACTGAATAAAGAACCAAACGACATCAAATCAATTAAAACCCACATGTTTCAGACAAGGATACGACAGTTAACGGACGTGGAAAACACCATTATGAGACAGGTTTGTATGTAAAACTCAGAAAAGGAAGGGTGAACGGGGTGAGCCCCCTACAAAAGCAGAGCAGGACTGACGGGTCAAGGCTCAACTTAGGATTTTATAAAAGTATGTTTCATTTAATTAAAAACCTGAACCAGACTATTTCATCTGGGTCCGATGTGGGTCGAGGCCATGAAATAAACAGAAAAATGAAGAAGGGATGAACAGACAAACCATTAAAAACATCAGCGGTGTTGATCTGTTCTATGGTCGTCCTTCACATCGGAGCAGAAAACTGACAAAAACAGGAGCATGTGCAGGTTCAGAGACGGTCACATGATTCACTTTACACAGGAAGTGTCAAGATGATGTCATTCATTTATGTTCCACGTCCGTTATCATTCATGTTCAACTGCACAGCTGATCAGTCTGTGACGGTATTAGACTGAGGTGGACGATGACACAGTGGCATCAACACACATTTAATAATGGAATAGGAAGGGATCCTTCCATCCTTCTTTCCATCCTTCCTTCTTTCCATCCTTCCGTCTGTCTGTACTCCCTTCCTTCTTTGCATCCTTCCTTCCTTCTTTCCATCCTTCCATCCTTCTTTCCATCCTTCCATCTTTCTGTACTCCCTTCTTCGCATCCTTCCCTCCTTCTTTCCATCCTTCCTTCTTTCCATCCCTCCGTTTGTATGTACTCCCTTCCTTCTTTGCATCCTTCCTTCCTTCTTTCCATCCTTCCATCCTTCCATCCTTCTTTCCATCCTTCCATTCTTCTTTCCATCCTTCCGTCTGTCTGTACTCCCTTCCTTCTTTGCATCCTTCCTTCCTTCTTTCCATCCTTCCATTCTTCTTTCCATCCTTCCATCTTTCTGTACTCCCTTCTTCGCATCCTTCCCTCCTTCTTTCCATCCTTCCTTCTTTCCATCCCTCCGTTTGTATGTACTCCCTTCCTTCTTTGCATCCTTCCTTCCTTCTTTCCATCCTTCCATCCTTCTTTCCATCCTTCCCTCCTTCTTTCCATCCTTCTTACCATCCTTCCATCTTTCTTTCCATCCTTCCTTCTTTCCATCCTACCGTCTGTCTGTACTCCCTTCCTTCTTTCCATCCTTCCCTCTTTCTTTCCATCCTTCCTTCTTTCCATCCTTCCGTCTGTCTGTACTCCCTTCCTTCTTTGCACCCTTCCCTCCTCCTTTCCACCCTTCCTCCTTCTTTCCTTCCTTCCTTCCTTCCTTCCTTCCATCCTTCTTTCCTTCTTTCCATCTTTCCTTCCTTCTTTCCATCCTTCCGTCTGTCTGTACTCCCTTCCTTCTTTCCATCCTTCCTCCTTTCCTTCCCTCCCTCCAGGACTCATTCTTATCTCATTTGTTTTACTTAACTTTTTTTGTTGTTATTTTTCCACCAATAACTACATTACATTGAATGAATCGTAAGAGTGAGGGAAGGGGGTTGAATCATAAGAGTGTGTGTGTGTGTGTGTGTGTGTGTGTGTGTGTGGGGGGGGGGGGGGGGTTGCGGTCTGTGCCATACTGCAAGACTAGTACAGCAAACCATACAGGCAAAAAACTGAAAATGAAGCTTAAGACAATAAATTCAATAAATCGCAAGAGGTGAATAAAACGGGGGTAATAATACATAAGAGTGGGGTGGGGGTGGGGTAATTGTAAGAGTGTGTGTGTGTGTGTGTGTGGGGGGGGGGCTTCTCCATAAATACCACAATGTATCTCTCTCTCTCTCTCTCTCTCTCTCTCTCTCTCTCTCAGGTGTGCACATGTCGTACTGACATACACCTGCAGGCGCCAGTGTTCAGTAGCAGCTCACTGCTCCTAATGTGTTAAACGCTAACACTAATGCTAATGCTAGGTACTGTGTGTATTAGGATGTGTAAAAGACTGCTGCCACAGTAATAACAAAGAAGATTATAAGTATTATTACTATATATTGTCGTGTTGTCATTATTATCATTATTATTATAATAATTATTTGCAGTCTCACCCCCCCCCCCCTTAACCTATTGTCCCTAATCAGTCCATACTGTTTAGATGCTCTTTACATTTATTGTCTTTTTCATTGTAATCTGATGTTGTCTTTGTTGTTGTTTGTCATTGTTTTTTGGTTTGTCTGTTTGTTTACCTACTCAATTTGTCTCGTTTATTTGTTGTTGTTGTTTTTTCTTTCCGCTATGTCTCGTTAACTGTATCACTAATTTACAAAATAGGACCAATGGCCCTGTAGTTTACCGGCCAAATTAAAAGCTTTGGGAAATGTATCCAGATGCCATTTATTCTCACCCAGTTATGTGTATTTATTATATTACAGAAATAGCCCATGTTTTGGTCATATTCCAATCAGATCTGTAAAAAATTCAAATTCCAACTTGATATCATTGATACTTACTGATTAAATCCACTTCCTATCTGTTATAATGGGAAAATTTTTCAAAGTGGCACCAAATCCAGAATCAGATCCGGATCGAAATAATTTCAATACCTTGGGCTGACATCATCATAAAGAAGCTGTATACCAAGTTTGAAGTCAATCAGAACTGTAGTTTCGGAGAAGAAGACGATTGAAATGTTTTCCCCATAAGAGCCCATGCTAAATTTTCCATAAGTTCCCGGATCCAGAAGAAGATCCTGATCAGCATGTGGCCATTATGTTTTGGTCGTCTCCCCATCAGGGCTGGACTGTAGAAGTTTCTACTTGATATCATTTATATTTACTGAGTTATTGCATCGATCCACTTCCTATCTCTTATAATGGGGACATTTTTCAAAGTCGCACCAAATCCAGAATCAGATCTGGATCCAAATAATTTCACTAACTTTTGTTGACATCATCATAAAGAAGCTGTATACCAAATTTGAAGTTAATTGGAATTGTAGTTTTGGAGAAGAAGACGATTGAAATTTTTGTAATGGACAACAGACGACAACAGACGACGACGGACACCACGTGACGACAATAGCTTACAGCCTGTCAGCCGGTAAGCTAAAAAAAAAAAGATGTGTAAAATGCAGAAACTGAATTTCACAACATTAACAACAAAAACAGACGAAATGCCTTGAAAAAAGCAGTTGACATATTAGTATGGACAGAACTACCCTTTTTGTCCAAATACAGTCACTTCAAGTTCTAAAAAAACAGCATGGCTACAGGCAAAATGCAAACAAGTAACTTTAAAACTGGCATTGGAAAAACAAAGAAAAAATCCATGTGCGTATGTTCTATTAAAGAAAACGGACAACAGATGTAGACTTAAAAGAAACCAGAGGAACTAATACTGATATGAATGATGTGAGATTCTGTCCAAGGAAACAGACACTAGAAATAAACTAACACTTGGATTACCAGGATTATTCCAGGATTTAACCCATTTTGACGCCTGATCTGGACAATGAAAAGTCAACCTGCGTTCACCGATGGGTACATTTGACACTGACACCAGGATAGATGTCAGAGGCACAATTACATAATCCTGTTATTGATAAGTTATTTCTAACTTCGTCTAAATGCTGCTCGCCACTTTTTGACCCGACTCAAGGGTGAACCTGCAGGACCTGGAGGTCACAGCTGAACCCTGGCATCTCTGGAGGCATATTTACGTCTGTTTGGGTTTAGCTGTTTTCATACTTTCATTCTCGCCTGTGAAATTGAATCCATTAAAGTTTAGAAAGTGAAAGAGCAAGTTAGAGTTGATACAGTGCGAAAACTCAGTCAAAAAAAACAAACAAAACAGAATCACACAAATGGGCATGAATTCTGAATTAATGCTGAATGTATTGTGAATGTGCTAAATCTTTCATGACCAACCAAATAAAGCATTAATTTTGCAGCAGACGGCGGTGCACTTGGCCTCACTAAAGCCGGACCGCCATGGATCTCATACCATGTTTTCACCCGTTGGCAACAATACAAGGCAGCGAGCCGGGGTTATGATACGACTCTGAACGGACCGCCCCCGAGGACTTTCACAAACACATAAAACATTATGACAACAACTTTTTACTATTCTGATCAGGAGCCCACAAGGACGGCTGTCAAAAATTCATAGCAGCATTCGAGTGGGAAATGTCAGTCTCAGACCCAAACCCTGAATGCAGCTGAAAAAACAACAGGTTCAGAGTTTTTTTTCTCTTTTCTACGACTGATAGACCACTGCGATGTTGGTCAACAATGATGACGTATTTTGTGGGTGGGGCCTAACTGGTGGCAGAAAGCGACAGTTGTGGCGTCAACAGTAGATGGAAGCTGGTGTCAGGACAGAAACAGAGTAATGGAAGATCCAGAGGCCTTATAATGGTCTGTCAACGAGAGACAAGGTGTCTTCCAAAGATAAGTCCACCATTAGCAGCGGGGTGAGGTGGTCTCCTGATCTATACTGACTGTCGGCTCAGTGGGCGGAGCCAACCAAACGGACCAAGCTACAGTGGACGGACATCTGTTTATATCGTGTTGAAAAACCCAACGTTTACACAAAAGAAAAGCTCAAGGCAGACAAACCCCTCCATGACTAGAACTTTGTACTTTGCGGTCATGTCCAGGATATTGAATACAGAGTGTTGCACCGGACGTTTTAAGGGGAGGAATACTGTGGTAACTCGCACAGTTCACAGGAGAAAAATCACATACACAGCCATCGGTAACGTTGAGCATGTGTCACTTTTTATTAGTGAACATTCTGTTTGACCCTTGAGTTGAAGAGCACAAAGAACACAGAACAGGTTTATACAGAACACCCAGATTAGCCTGATGTTGAGGGCCGACGTGCTGCCTAGTCAGTGACAAGGACACAAAACGCAATTTTACAAGACGTGGGCAATCATGGACGAGTGGACCAACTCTATACTGTAATAAAAATAATAATGGATTAGATTTTTATATAGCGCTTTTCTATGAATGCATACTCAAAGCACGTACAGTGGATCCATTACTCATTCACTCACACATTCACACTCTGGTGCTGGTAAACTACATTTGTAGCCACAGCTGCCCTGGGCCAATCCGCGCCTACGGCCCCTCCAACCACCAATGAACATTCATACACATTCATATACTAGTGTAAGTAGTAGCACTGGAGGCAAGGGGGGGGGGTGTCTTGCTCAAGGACACAACGGCACATGGACAGAGCGGGATTCGAACCGCCAACCCTTCGGTTATTGGACGACCTGCTCTACCATCTGGCTGGGTCAGTGTTGTTTAACGGACATTAAACCAGTGTAAGTCACTGCTGTTCAGTCAGTTTCATCAGTCCAGTCCGTCTGTTTAATGGCTTCAACCACAATGGGGCAGCCGTGGCCTAGATGGCTGGAGACTCGGCTTGTGACTGAAGGGTCGCCAGTTCGATTCCCTGGACTGGGGGAGAGTTGTTGGTTGATGTGCCATTGATGAGCAAGGCACTCAACCTCCCCGGGTGCCTGACATGGTGAGCCCACTCCTAGGATGATCTAGTGATGGGTGAAAGGCAGAAGACAAATTCTGATATGCAGTGCATGTTTACGTGTGTCCAATCAAATCCACTTTATTTATACATCACATTTAAACAAGAATGTTTCCAAAGTGCTGCAAATCATAAAAACAACAAAACAATTAAAAGAAATACTAAAAACAATAAATAAGTACATAAAACTACAACAATGCTCTAAATAAAACAATAAAATCAAATAGTTAAAAGTAATAATGAAAATAAATAAATAAATAAATTAATTAATCAATAAAAGACACAGAGGACCACACAACTCACATGGAGTTAAAAGCCAAAGAATAAAAGTGGGTCTGAAGACGAGACTTAAAACACTCCACCATGGGGGCTGTTTGGACGTGGGGGGGCAGGGTGTGTGACAAACTACAACTGACAAAATAAAGATTCTATTCTATAAGTGTCTACGGTTTGACTCAAAGGGCGTCCTTAACCCTTTCATGCACGAATTATGAGAACCTTAATCAAGGTTTTTTTTCCTGAGTGTTTTTATTCCTCTTTAGGCATGAAAAAAACAATGTGATTGAAATTTTTTTTTTATGAATCTATTTTTCATGGAGTTACAAAAATGTCCACTCAGCTTGACACCATGTGTTTAATTTTTGAAGCAAAGAAACATGCATTTACTGTCATACTGTGTGAAAACTATGAAATAAATGTTTTTTTAATGTTGCTAATCTGATGTTTTCTCACATTTTAACGTACTATAATAGTAGTTATTACTTACTCAAATAACATGCAAAAAACAACAAAACACAACAACTTAAAAAAACAAAACAAAACTGTTAATTACAGTCTAGTAATAACAACTGACAATTGATTTACACTCAAATATGTTTCTGCGGATCAGGTTTATCAAGAACAGGAATGTTACAGTAACGTGTATTATGGGATGGTGCATAAGTATCCACTGTGTTGGTTGATATGCAAGTAAAACAACAAAATCCATGAATATACAAGAGAATAGCTAGAGAATAACTGTCCACTGTAGTGACCACTGTGCATGAAAGGGTTAATGACAGTATTCAGTAAAAGTGAAGGTTGCTTTTTTAACATTACTATTCTGACAACACAACACATTTTTCCTCCTCTTTTTTCTCTTTTCTCTCCAATCTCTCAATTAACCCCCGTTTACATACAGTGTTTTTCTGCCAACAGACTGCGTGTGCAACTGTGGTGACGTAGACCATGACATCTACTCTGAAGCAGTCAATGGACGTGATTTGATTCATTCAATTTTTCAGTCTCTGTGTTTGGAATTATTGAACTGGAGAGAAAATAACAGCGTGTTCACAGTTCTGATGCTTTGGTCAAAGGCCCCGTAGTTTTCATCACTATAGGGGACTGACACAATGACTCACTCCTCCCTCTAGTGGCCACATTAATCCCCCAGCCCATCTCTGGAAATAAATTCACATCATATCTCTACAATCCAATACATGGGGTCTTTGGTAGAACTTCCTAGCTCTTTATTCTATTCTTTATTCCAAACACATGATTATTTTTAAGTCAGTTTTAGGTTGTTTAATATTTGAAAGAAGAAATACTACATGTAGCTTCTTTAAGGCTAAAAAATGCTGTTCATCTAAAATATATAAATGAGCAAAAATTACAAAAATTACAACGTGTAAAGGTCAGTGATGATATGAGTCTTTGAAGATCCAGTATCAGTCGATCTCTTGGTATACAGTCCAAGATGAAAACTGGTATTAATCTGATGTAATGGTGAGCTGTGATGGATGAAGTCGAATGTTTGGCAGGATTTGTGTCAGAATGGGTTATAAGTTTGACTGACAAATGTAGAAATTTAACACAATAAGCACATGGCTGGGGCTTGTTTCTGGGTCATTCATTTTGTATTCATTTGATTAATCTACAGTTGCAGAAAAAAATATTAGACCATCAAAAGTCATCAAAAATAATGGTTATGCAGTCAAGTACTAACTCCTGTGTGTACCATGTGACTAAAACAGACAGAAAAGAAAACATGGAATGCCTAAAAGCACTGTTTTGCCATAGCTATTGATATAAAAACTGAAGTGATTTTGGTTATTATCAAGAAAATGTGGAAAATGGATAGATATCAGCTCTGAAATTAAACTACTATGAGGTATTTTTGTTGTTATCATTATATTTGTCCAAACAAATATACCTTTAGTTGTACCAGGCATTAAAATGAACAAGAAATTGAAGAAAACCAGGTGTGGTCTAATAATTTTTTCCATGACTGTATAATAAAACATTGACCCCCCCCCACCCCCTGATCTGGATAACCCGAGTTCCACACTGATGACTGACTGACAGAACTCTAAATGGTTACTGTTGGCTGTAACCATGACAACAACAGGACAAAAGAATGTATAGAAAAACTGAACTCTGCTCTGTTCCCTCATCACACATACACTTACACATACACACACACACACACACACACACACACACACACACACAGTCCACTGGCTCCGTCCCCATACCGCTGTCATTCTCTCACCCATCTGTCAAAGCCACACCCACTCTGTCCTGAGGTCATCTATATCCATAAATCGATACAGAGAATAAAATTCAGTGAGCGGATCAATCCTCACACCATAAATTTGTTTCAGTCGGTGCAACATGTCCGAGGGAAAAATCTGATGTCATCAAAGATATTATCAAACTGCTGTTAAAAATCTTCTATTTCAAATATAAATAATATATCAAAAGAAATAGTTTACAGAAATACAGTGAAATGAAGCCAGAAGAATATGCCTGCATTCTAACGCAGACCTCCGATGTCCTCGTTAAAATCAGCCCTATAACACGGAACTTAACGAACGCAGACTTTTAACCAACAAACCCAGAAACAGGATGATGAATTTTGCTTTGTGTTGGGGTTAACGAATTACCAATTACCGAGTATATGTGTGTGTGTGTGTGTGTGTGTGTGTATATATATATATTTATATATATTTATAAATCAACATGTTTATGGAATGACTTCTTGTGTCATGTTGTGATAATAAACAAATCATGGCATTTGTGATTTAATGGAAAAAACGACATTACACACTTCTGTTTTTTTCAACATTTAGTAAATATCGGTAAACTTTTGTGCAGATGTCCAATGGAAAAGTGAATTCTAACAGTGGTTTTAATCAGAGGAAAACATTAAGTAATAGGTTCAGCCCTGTTCAGCTCCAGAGAACACAGTGGTGTTCTGGTTCAGAGGTGATTAAGAGGCTCCGTGTGCAGTGTTTGTGGGAATAGACGATAAGCGTGGACACAGTGGTCGTCCCTCTGAGGTTTGGTGTAATTCAATAGGCTCAACCTTCAGAGAGACTACAACGCCGTCCGCCGCCAAAAAACCCCACACTGGGCTGATAAACACCACACAGCGTCTGAAATCAGACCCACCGGAGACCAGGTCTTGTTCTAGATCTGGTTCACACTGAGCCTGTTTTCAGCAGGACACTTATGTTGAACCCTATGAGGTTCTGGAAGGGGCAGTTGGAGGTTTTTACCGGTTTTACCACCTAAGAGTCAGTATTTATTTACAGGTATAGTACATTCATTATACTCTATGTGGACAAAAGTATGTGGACACGTTGAACTCAGGTGTTTCTCTTCTAACAATAATGACTACTGTCATAATATAGTTTTATATTGGGATAAATATCATTGCATTGGTTAGTTTGGTTTAAATTGTTATCTTTGTTTCCAAAATGCCTCAGAGATGGTTTTTTACTTGATTTCTCTCAACATTTTTTTTTTTCCATGACTATGATTTTAAATGTTCTACCTCTAAATTTCTATAATATTTTTCATGCTCTGACTATAAATAATAATTTTCTGAAGAAAATCTCCCATTAAACTTTAAATATAGATGTTTTTAAATTATATGGACAAAAGTATTGGGACACATCATGTCTACAGCTGTAAAATGTGCTTTTCAACAAGAATTTTAACACTTTATATCAGTTAAATGGTGAATATTCCTCCTGGACATTCAACCAAAAACCAAATACAAAGAACATTTAAGTACATGGCTGTTAGATAGTTACAAAGGTCATTATATTATCTGTTGAAATCCACAATAATACTTAAGGAAGCAGTTTGCTTCAGACATAAAAATAATTTAAAGGGCGTTTTGTGATTATCCCAAATGATAAATTACACAATATTAAAAACTATACAATGATGATCATTTTTCTCAACATTGATTTTTCTTTTTTTATATTAATGTTTTTATCTCAAATCATCACACACAGGACATCTTCCAGCTGTGGACATGATGTGTCCCAATATTTATGTCCATATAGTTTATAAACATCAATATTTCCTTAAAGTTTAATGGCAGATTTTTCTTTCTCAGTGAGATGTGAAGAAAGTAGATGGTTAATTGTGGTAGAAAATTATTACTGAGAGTCAGAACATGACAAATATTTGAGAAATTTAGAGGTGGAACATTTAAAATCATAGTCATGGATTAAAAAAAAAAAATCACAATGTTAAGAGAAATTAAGTATAAGTTTTTTAAGTGGAAAAAAAATAACAATTTAAACCAAACTAACCAATATAATGATATTTATCCCAATATAAAACTATATTCTGACATTAGTTATTATTGTTTTATATCCCAGGCCCCTGTTAGAAAAGAAACACCTGAACGTCCACATACTTTTGTCCATATACGGTATATTTTTCTGTCATCGTCTGAACTTGTTTTTACTTTTAAAACTTCCTCAGTGTTTGTCAAGATACTTTCCTGGAATTAAATTTAACAAACTTAGAAAAGTATTTAATTGATGTCAAGCTGGAAGCACTCATTTATTTATTCATGCATTATTCATGTGTCTGTAACTGCTCACAAATCCCCGTTTGCCAAATCGCATTAAGCACCTTGATGTGTCAGGACGATCCAGCGGGTGGCCTTGGCTCCCAGGAGCAGGAAATAAAAAAAATAATGAAATAAAATAAATAAAACAGCATCAGTTCTGCTTTTACAAATGACAATATATGCAATTAATTGCCTCTCTGGAGAACGATGTTTATATCTCACATACGTTGCATTAAACGTTTGAACTACAGACGCAGGCACAGACAGTGAGAATAATCTAATCTAATTACCATTAACGCTGGAATATGATTGGCTTTAAAGTCAGTATTTATGTTTTAAAAGCACAGACATCGGGGCTTTTAATGTTCTAATCTTTTCCATTTTCCCCTTGATTTATATCTGATCACTTTCTTTAACTTGTTATCATTTATTCCAAAGGGATTCACATAAATAAAAGTAAAGAGGGTGAGAAAAAAAAAGCAATAAGCAGTGATGATGAATGGAAGAAGAAGAAGATGAAGAAGGAGGAGAAGAAGAAGATAGAGAAAAGAAGGAGAAGAAGACAAGAAGAGAAGAAGATGGAGAAAAGAAGAAGGAGAAGAAGAGAAGAAGAAAAGGAGAGGAAGGAGAAGGAGAAGGAGAAGGAGGAGAAGAAGAGAAGAAGGAGAAGAAGAAGAAGAAGAAGAAAAGAAGGAGAAGGAGGAGAAGAAGAATGAGAAAAGAAGGAGAAGAAGACGAAAAGGAGAAGAAGGAGAAGAAGAGAAGAAGAGACGAAGGAGGAGAGAAGGAGAAGAAGAAGAAGGAGAAAAGAAGGAGGAGAAAAAGAAGAAGAAAAGGAGAAGGAGGAGGAGGAGGAGAAGAAGAAGGAGAAGGAGAAGAAGGAAAAGAAGATGATGAACATGAAGATGATGATGATTTGAGAATGTGATGGATGTAAATGTCCTCTGGTTATAGTGAGAAAAAGTCTTTTTTTTAATCTGCAGTTCTGCGTAAAAGCCTCAGGCCTCCTTTAACAGGGTTCAAATGATCATATATATTTATTTCTCATTTTGTTTTCTTTAAAAAATACTGTAAATATGTGCACAGCCTTAAAAAAAAACACAAAAACTGAACTAAATGTATTGTAAAGGTTAAAGTTACTATTTAATGTGACCTTTGACCCCATGACATGAAGCAGCACAAACAGAAACATCTGACATGTGTTAAATGAAACCTGATATAAAACATCTGTAAATAAATGTCATGAATCTCATATTGTCTGAACAAAAGGGTTAAAGACATGTTAAGTACAAAAGGAGGTCATAGTATGAAGAAGCTGTTGAATGAAACCTGAGTATTTTGTTAATTTTTGTTCCATTTTGTTCATTCTTTTACTCATTTTGTGAATATTTTGTTCATTATTTTGATCATTTTTGTTCAGTTTGTTGATTATTTCTTTCAGTTTTATTGATTTTTTTGTTCATTTTGATCATTATTTGGTTCCTTTTTGCTCATTTAGTTGATTATTTTATCTGTTTCATTGATCATTCTGTTCATTTTGTTTATTATTTTTGATCATTTTGTTGATTGTTTCATTATTGTATTAGTTTTTTTTTCCCATTTTGCTGATTAATATGTTCATTTTACAATTTTTCTCCCAGTTCTTGTTCATTTTGTTGAGGTTTGACTAAGAAACGCATGTGTGGTCATTAGAACTTGGACTTGTTGGACTATATATATACACATACATACATATAAAAATATATATATTTATTTATTTATTTCCCTCTAGGGGTGGAGTGTCTCCTGTACTTTCTGTATGTCCTCCATGTTTATCAGGTTTGGTTGAATAATCGAATACAAACTTTTGCTCATGTCCATATTTTAGAAACACATATTGATTACAAGTAGACTCATCTCATCATTTCTTAAATTACATTTCAACATTAAGTATTCTAAGACACTCCCTTTATTTTTAACCTTTTTAACACTGCTATTATAACAGGCCGCCTAGGTGTCTTCATGGTTTCTTTGCAATGAAAGTGTCAGTGTCTTTTTTTTTTTTCTCCCCATCTTTGTTTTCTGGAAGAACTTAATTTTCAATATATGGCCATTATTTATCATCATTAGAAATAATACATGTTTAAAACAGTGTGTTTTTGCAAAAAAAGAAAGAAATGAACTTGAAGTATTTAGCTTATTTATTATTAGAAACAACTCTAAATGTCCATAACAAACTATTTGAGATTGCAGAAATAAACTTGGGTCAGGTTAAGTAGAAGTGAACATGTATGATAAAAATCAAGACTCATTTTTTTTAGCTTAGAATCTCTCTTTTTTTTTTTTTTTTTAACTTTTTCCCAATTTTCAAGTGATTCAGTAGAAAAAAGTTACAACCGATAGAACAAAAGTACGTTTCAAATTTATTGACACCTGTCGGAAACTGACTTTTTACCACATTCTCACATTACTATTACTTTGTCAAAAAATGAAAAGTAACCTGTTTTTATGTTATTTGTTACTATTATTTATTCATCGAGCATTTTTTTCAAATTTTCACATTAAAAAATGAAGTTGGGCAAATCACCCCCTTTACCAGGTTAAAGTACTTACTAATACCTACAGAAACATGTATAATATCAAATCAAAATCAAATCAAAGTTTATTTATACAGCACTTTACAACAACATGCAGAAGCCCAAAGTGCTTTACATCTAAAAGCATGATTAAATTATAAGATAGAAACAGGTGAATCAAGTACCATAAATATGCATAAAGCAATAGGACACAACACACAGTGATACAAGAGAGCACAGATTCAAACCTAACAGTGTCTCAGTGCTAAGGGTTCAAAGCCAGTCTAAACAGGCGAGTCTTTAACCTGGACTTGAACAGGGACAGGTCAGTGAGGACTCACAAGTCAGGAGGCAATGAGTTCCACAGTTTTGGTGCAGCAACAGCAAATGAACGATCAGCCCACTGTTTCTACCAGGACCTGGGGACAACCCATCTGAGAGGACGATGGGAGGGCTCTGCTGGGGCGGTCAACTGTTCAAATCTCAGATAAATAGGGAGGAGCTAGACCATTTAAAGTTTTCAAAACAAACATTAACATTTTAAAAATCAATGCGATGGCGGACTGGGAGCCAGTGGAGAGAAGAGAGGATGGGGCTGATGTGGTTGAATCTGGAGGAGTTGGTCAAGAAACGGGCAGCTGCATTTTGTACAAGTTGTAAGCGATGGAACAGAATGTTGTAGGTTTTTTAGTTTAAGAGTTACAGCCCACTGAACAGCAAAACTGTAACTCCATAACTGCTTGACCTGACCCACTTTCATCTATTGTACATCCACTCAAACATGTTTTTTGCTCTTGAACATTCAGTTTCCATATTATGGTTCATATTTTTTGTTATTTCCAGGTGTTTTTTAGCCTGTGTGAAACAGTTCCTTACTACTTTTACTACAGTCCCACATTGCTGCCGTAAAGTGTTATAAAGTGTTGAAAAGCTCGGGATCTCAGCTTTCTGATGGTGTTTGAATTTAGTGAGTAGTACAAACAGTTCAGGAGTTCCAGTAATCTGATTACTGTAAAGTGCCAAATGCAGCGCCGGTAAGACTGCAGTCGTTAAAGGGTTAAACAGAGGTTTCATACAAAAAGCATGTTGTGGGGAAACAATGAGCGCTAAAGGATGGAGGAACATTTGGGCATTATTTAGCGTCAACAAACCG
Source organism: Sphaeramia orbicularis (assembly GCF_902148855.1). Lineage (NCBI taxonomy): Eukaryota > Metazoa > Chordata > Actinopteri > Kurtiformes > Apogonidae > Sphaeramia > Sphaeramia orbicularis. Next base: position 48,024,514 of record NC_043973.1, read on the forward strand.
TGTCGGTCATCTCATCATGACGCAGCGTGACACCCACCTCAGCTGCCGAAGCTCACATCAAAGATAATGTTTAATTCAGCATGTTTCAACTCCACCAGGGTAAATTGGAATAATTGAAGCCACTCGTGTTGTGCAATTTTTATGAACCTTCAGCCTCACCAGCGGTCCGCCGAGGTCTGGAGGTGTTCGCATCTGTGTTTACGAGTGGGACTTCGAAACAGACGCCGCACATGCATTTCACAGAAAGACTTCATTTACATTTTATTATTGTCAGACTTCGCTGAATCCTTGAATCAGGTACAGGGTTTAAGTAACGGTCCATCACTACGGTAATGCATTACATTTAATGATTCATTTGCCTTTTTCTAAAGTGATTAACCACCATTTCTTCCAGTATTACCCTCTGCATTTTATATTTTTTCCAAGTCAAATGCTTTCCTTTATTTAATTCACTGATATTTGTCTATTTTGAAAAATTAAAGGTTGCTAATTGCAAAATTTATATGATTGAATTTTGGCTCAAAGACCTGAAAAACCTTACAAATTATAATATTTTAACCCATAAAGACCCAAACATCCACCAACATCCAAAGTCTTCTACTGATCTAAACTGTTTAATACCTGCTGATCCACTAATCCTATCAATACATGCAAATATTTGGTGTAAAATACAGTCATTCATCTTTTCATGGTCATCACATATGACCCATTTGGACATTCAGAGGCTCCATAGTTACCGTGGAAACACCGTAATTTTCTACAACATTGATTCACCAGTAAAACCCATGGAGTTGGATCAATGACAGTGGATGGAGTTCCTTGTTTTCTGTTCAGTTAATGATAGATATAGTTGAAAAAGTCACATATCTTCAGTTTCCTCTGTTTCTGATATAATAACCCTCAACTATAATCAGAGTTATTAACATTTACATGATCAGTGAATTAAATATATCAAAATACATGATTTTCACTGAAACAATGCAAAACACTGAGGATAATATCACAGTAAATGGTGATAAATCACTTCAGAAAGGGTAAATTTAGAGGAAAAAAATCATATGGAATCTGCCACAAAAGTAGCACTGAGTCTTTATGGGTTAATAATCAGGATTTCTTTATTTTTTTAGGTCCAAATAGGGGGAATAAATAAACAAAAATACAACACAGATGCAAAACATGATGAATAAATCATGTATTTTCCTATATTTAATTCACTGATCGTGTGGATGTTCATTAAAACTCAGAGTAAATTCAAAGGTTATTATATCAAAACAGAGAAAATTGAAGAAAATGTGACTTTTTCCTGCAAAATATATCTTAAACTGAAAATTAAACATGTGTCTCCATCCAAAAAACATCCCAAAATTTTACAAACAGTTGCTAAATTGGAAATAAACTACAACCATTAGATCAGATCAACAACTTTTTAATTTTTTTTTACCTATTTAATTCAGTCAATACTGTAGTCGACCAGGCCCCTCCTTTCATTTCCCCCCGCTGCTATGATAATTCTAGAGGAAACAGTGCATGCTGGGTAATAACTGGGACAATGTACAGAGTGATTAAGGTCCTGCGTCGCTCTGTCAGAGGTTATTCACCATAAATACCAGCTCAGCTCAGATCTGCTCATTTGTCAGAAACAGCAGGAATGTCCCACATGACCCAGTGTTTTCATTTTAAAACCACATTAATTCTAACTGTACGATGAAAAAACCGAAATATAAAATACAGTATATGGACAAAAGTATGTGGACACGTTGAATTCAGGTGTTTCTTTTCTAACAGGGGCCTGGGATACAAAACAATAATGACTAATGTCAGAATATAGTTTTATATTGGGATAAATATTAAAAATCTACCATTAAACTTTAAAGAAATATCAATGTTTTTGTCTCAAACCCTCATAAACAAGACAACTTTCAGCTGTAGACATGATGTGTCCCAATATTTATGTCCATATAGTTTATAAACATCAGTATTTCCTTAAAGTTTAATGGGAGATTTTTCATCCTTTCTTTCAGATTCAGTTATTGATATCTTGGCTGAAAAAGACCCCTAACTTTAAACTGAGCTGTTATGGACATCTATGGCTGATGTGCCCTCAAGCAAGGTACTTCACCCCCTCATTTGCTCCCCGGGTGCCTGATACGGCAAGCCCACTGCTCTTAGTATGCAGTGTGTGTGACGCATCTACTGGTGGGTTATAGGCAGAGGACAAATTTTGGTGATGGCGCATGTTTACGTGTGTGAAAAACTACTCCTGACAAAATAAAGATTCTTCTTTTATGATCAGTGAATAAAATATAGCTAAATACCAGATTTTCACAGAATAAGCACACAATAAAAAAAAAAAAAATACTATAATGAATGGTGATAAATCACTTAATGTTAAATATAGAGAGAAATTTATGTGGAAAGTGCCTCAAAAGTAGCTCTGGGTCTTTGTATGTAAGAAAAAAAGAAAAATGTTGTTGATGTTTTTCTCTCAAATCACCATGAACAGGACATCTTACAGCTGTAGACATGATGTGTCCCAACATTTATGTCCATATAGTTTATAAACATCAATATTTCCCTAAAGTTTAATTGGAGATTTTTCTTCCTCAGTGAAATGTGAAGAAAGTAGATGGTTTGTTGTGGGAGAAAGTTATTATTTACAGTCAGAGCATGAAAAATATTGTAGAAATTTAGAGGAAGAACATTTAAAATCATGGTCATGGCTAAAAAAAGATCCATGTTTAGAGAAATTAAATAAAAACCATCTCTGAGGCATTTTGAAAGCAAATATGATAATTTAAACAAAACTACCCCATGCAATGATATTTATCCCAATATAAAACTATATTATGTCATTATTGTTTTGTATCCCAGACCCCTGTTAGAAAAGAAACACCTGAATTCAACGTGTCCACATACTTTTTTTATACATATAGTATATGTTTTTCTGTCATAGGTTGAACTTGTTTTTACTCCTAAAACTTCCTCACTGTTTGGCAAGGTACTTAAATGTAACAAACTTAGAGAAGTATTTAACTGAGTTATCAGTACAATAGAAACCCAAAATATAAAGGATAGCACCTTTACATAACGAGTACTTGTTTGATATTTTACACCATTTTTGTGTTTAGTTCAATAGAGACATGAGACGCCTCTTCTTTTAAGGTCAGAATTAAATCAAAACTGTGTCTAAAAACCATTAATCCACATGTAGTCTGACAGTTAAAAGAAATATTTATGGAGAAAATGAGATAAACACCAGACGCTGATGAGTGGAACAGGCTCAGGGTTGACTTAATACGACGCTTAAATGAGGTGGGATTCATTTTCAACAACCTGCATCAACAGCCATTCAGTCCCAACATGTGTGTGGGTGTTTAAGGTGGAATGATAAGGCCTCGGTGAAAGTGGGGAGGCCTCAATGCGTTATTCATGGAGGAATAAAAACCGCTCCTTCTGCACCACTCTGAGGGTCCTCTGTCCCAGGGGCCATTATTTCTACCATCATGATTTACAATTGGACAAAAACGATGTTCTGAATTCCTGGCAGAGTTCCTTAATAGCTGAAGTGTGAGATCATTTTGGCCCATTAACTCACAATGAAACCAAATGACCTTTTTACTAAAATGGCTTTTTCAGCCTTTGTTGAGGTGAGTTATGTACCTACACGTCGTAAATAAAAGTGCACAGTGCTGTAACTGTGACCGTCGTGGTGCCAAGGGTTTCAGCTGCTTTATACTCAAATATTCTGCCTGTTTTCTAACTAACAGAGCACTTTTAAGTCCAAACTGAGAGCTCTCAAGGCCGACTCCATAAGTTTGACTTGTTTTTTTAACCTATAAAGACCCAAACATCCAAAAGCATCTACTGATCTAAACTCTTTAATACCTGTTGATCCACTAATTCTATCAATACATGTGAATAATTGGTGTAAAATACAGTTATTCCTCTTTTCCTGGTCATCAGATATGACCCATTTGGACGTTTAGAGGCTCTGTAATTACCATGGAAACACCGTCATATTCTACAACATTGATTCATCAGTAAAACCCATGGAGTTGGATCAATGACAGTGGATGGACACACTGGGTTTATGTTCAGTTAATGAGAGATTTTACTAAAAAAGACACTTTTTCTTGTGACTTTCAAGTAGTCGAGTTTGAAGTAAAGTTATATTCTGACTAAATGTTATTTAGAAAAGTAGTAGACCTCGAGTTTGACCCTTCAAGGTCAAAGGTCATGAACCTAAATTAAAGTGCATATATGACGTCTATCAATGCTCAGTAGTAACTACATTAATATCTGTAACCATTTACATGTTATAAACCAACAAAATATGGACCATTATAAGTAAAGGCACATTTTTTTTTTAAAATTTCAATAATATGTCAAAAATCCAAAAACAAAATTTCCCAAAATTGTGAATATTTGTAGAAATGGTGTCATTACAGACATAAATATCAGCTGTGTCAGGTTTCATCCATATTCTGGGGTCTGCTCACCCTGTTCACTCTCAGTCCACATTAAAACTGTTATTTTGCTGCTGAAGAAATAATGACATAAAATGACGACTTCATACAGAGCAGAAGTGCCGTAACTCTGTGAGCTGCTGGATCAGCACAAGTCTGATTTACACAGATGCTTCAGAGTTACGTTGGAGATTATAAAACTCCGTTGGGACCCATTAAACCACAGCGTAGTTAATTAAAAGAAACACTGCAGAGTCCCAGATGTGTGTACTAGTGTTTACTTCAGCTACACATTATCTAAATATTGCAATAATGTCAGTCTAGATATAGAATAAACCTCCAGAAACCAACGAAAACTACAGAAAAACTGGTTGTATTTTATAGATTAGATTAGATTTATTAATCCCACAATGGGGAAATTCACTGGTCAAGGCAGCAACAGAATAAAGTTACTGAATAAAGATACAGACATAAAAACCATCAGTCATGTACATAATATGTACACATGTAAATCTGCATATATACATATTGTATTTTATCTTAATTTTAACTATATTGTTTTTTACCCTGCTGCCTTTTATTGAAACTGCTATACAAAAGAACATCATATCATATCATATACTGTATATATAAAGCTGGACGTTCAGAGGGTCCGTAGTTACCACGGAAACACCATCATCTTCTACAACATTGATTCACCAGTAAAACCCATGAAGTTGGATCAATGACAGTGGGTTAATGTTCAGTTAATGGTATATTTTTCAGAAAAAGTCACTTTTTCTTCAGTTTTCTCTGTTTTTATATAATAACCCTCAACTTTAATGTGAGCTTTTATGAACATCTACATGATTAGTGAATTAAATATAGGAAAATATTTGATTTTTGCTGAAAAAACACAAAATACAGAGGATAATGTTACAATAAATGCTGATGAATCACTTCATAAAGGTTAAATACAGAGAAATTCTTTAACTGACACAAAAGTACCCCTGGGTCTTTATGGGTTAAATTAGTTGGAGTTAATTTCTGTTTATTTGGCCTCTTTATGGGCTCAGAAACTGATCTTGGCTTTTTTTAATTGATTTTTTTCCTTCCATTTTTAAGGGTTTTGAGTCCGTTTGTGTCACTGCTGAAACCTTTGGCCCACCTTATGTTCTGCAAGAGCAAAACCAGTAAATCCACCATGACCTGCACATGTTCAACCTCTAGTCTATAGAACATGTGAATGTAAACACACAGAGCCCTACACCTGGGTCTGTAAATAAAGTACAGAAGGAGCTGCAGTATTTGTACATTACCTGCCCACATATTGGATTGAACCCTGTCCCTGATATTTTAAAGCCGCTCACACACAAACAGCGCTATCACGAGGCTCACCTACGTACGTACAGTAATAAACCTCAGTTCACTTCCATAAATTCCTCCAACGCCGTGTCTTGGCAGCGGAAGGAGAACATTGGCTTCTGTTTGTGGGTGGTACACAGTGAAGACACAGGCGTGGAGATCATCCTCGCTGCTGCAAATACCTGAGAACTTCAGAGTTTTCACTGTGATACCCACGAGAACTGAGGAACTTCCAATGAACTCCTCAGGTTTTTGACTGGAATACGTCCTGCAGAAAAACGCCATGAACGGACCTGATTCTGTTGCTGTTCCTCAGAGCAGAGTGGGTGTGTTGTGGAAATGTTAAGGCTGCAGATTGAAGACATCTCTGGTCTCTTTGACGTTCTTCCACAACTGTAATCTGGAAGTTGAATTTATGTCTCTATACTCCTGTTTATGTAGCGGAACTGCGTCGAGTAACGGTCACACAGAGTCAAAGACAAACTCAGAGATCGAGCAGGATTCGAACCTCAAAGTGTTTATTCATACACAAAATGAACACTGAGTTGAAATCTGCAAAAAACAACTGGTGTTTTTGCTTTGGGAGACCATTTTTTTAGGGCTGAGTTTTAAAGCAGTGATATTTTGCTTTTTTAAATGGAATTCTTCATTTTCCAACATTTCCCTGTGGTCTCCATAAACTGTAAATGCTCTGCTTGGGTCTGAATTCTTCATTCATTCAACTCCACAGGTCCATCTTCAACCCTGTTTCTGAGTAATGACACCAGAAAGGTGGTTTGGAGCGCTGGCCCTTTAAATGCACATGAGACACTTCAGGCCCCGCCCCCTCCAGGTTGTTGGCTGTGCTGCTCTGTCCCGTTCAACCAACAACTGAACATTTTAGGTAATGGGCTCCAAGTTTGCACATATTTTCAGTATGGACTACAACCGCTGCTGCTGATAAACAATTATGTCGTACTGGAGAAATGTTCGTCTGAAGTCTGGACCTTATATGTGCAAATGTTGTGACATAACTAGTTATAGACGCAACAAATTAAGCAAGAATTAAAATGGGTTGTAGAAATTTACTCGATTTTTGCCCAAATGAATATAAAGATAGCTTTGCAGCACCTGGAGGGTTCAAATTCAAACTGTATGAACTATTAGGATCCAAATACACAAATAAACTAGAAGCACTCGGAGAGCGCAGACCTCCGCCAAGGCTGATCAGTGGCCCCCCCCCCGTGGGCCCCCCCACCCCCGATCACCACCAAAATTTAATCATTTCTTCCTTATCCCATTTCCAACAAACCCTGAAAATTTCATCCAAATCTGTCCATAACTTTTTGAGTTATGTTGCACACTAACGGACAGACAAACAAACAAACAAACAGACAAACAAACCCTGGCAAAAACATAACCTCCTTGGCGGAGGTAATGAACCACGGACTAATACAAGTGGGTTTAGAGAAATATGAGCCCTTTAAACTGTAGACCATACCCCCTTTTTTCCTTTTTATCATATTTTGAACATTATTCTAGTCCTGTCAGAGGCCCCCCCTTCTTGGCTTCGACCCCGATAGGGTGTGTTTTTACTGGTGTCTGTCTGGATTGGACAGCATATATACATATGCAACTATTTCCCAGTATTAATTTATCGTATAAAAAATTGTAACTTTTTCCCAGAATGTCCAAAATTTCCATTCTGGTTTTCTTTTTTGTTCACCGCATTTTAAAACTTCCCACGGACTCACATGTTTTTCCATGGGTGCATGTGGGTTTTTTTTTCCATGTAGTGGTTCTCCTAAGACAAAGTCAGTTGCTCTGGTACAGTCTTCACATTACACTCAGATTAACTTCTTGCATGCAAATGAATACAGGTTAAATTCTTTTGAATAAAATATTACTTTCTGACCCCACAGGTGCACATTGGATGTCAATTAGTTCATGCAATACTGTCTGTTACGGAAATGGGAACTGAAGAGAATTTAGTGATTCCGGTTCAGAAGCAGGTTCCAAATGAATTTTTCTCTCCATTTAACCTTTCTTTAGTGATTTATCAGTATTTATCATATTATCCTCTGTATTTTGTACTTTATTTACAGACCCAGGTGTAGGACTCTGTGTTTACGTTCACATGCTCTATAGACTAGAGGTTGAACATGTGCAGGTCATGGTGCATTTATTGTGTTTGTTCTTGCAGAACATAAGGTGGTGGCCAAAGGTTTCAGCAGTGACACAAACAGACTCAAAACCCTTATATCTAAATTAAAAATGGAAAAAAAAAAAAAAAAATCAAGTACAGTAGTTAGTTACATAAAAAAATTGACCTTGAGTTTGACCCTACAAGGTCACTCAAGGTCTAAGGTCATGGATCCAAATCAAGGTCCATATTTGACTTCTATCAGTGCTCAAGAGTAACTATATTGATATCTGTGACGATTTACATGTTATAAACTTTTCAAACTACGGCCCACTATAAGTCATTTTTATATTCCAAAAATTTTTTATATTCAACACAATAAAAGGTTCATTGTCTAAAATATTTTTTGCAATTGTATTCAAACAAAAAACTTTGTGATATATGAAACATATTTGAGCTCTAATTCTTTGTTTTTTCAAAACTCTTACAGAGTTACGGAAATAATTATTAGACCATCAAAAGTCATCAGAAACAATGGTTTTGCAATCCAGTACTAACTCTTGTGTGTATCATGTGACTAAAACAGACAGAAAAGAAAACACGGATTTTGTCATAGCTACTGATGTAAGAACTGAAGTGATTTTGGTTATTATCAAGAAAACCATGTTAAATGGATAGATATCAGCTCTGAAATTAAACTACTATGAGTTATTTTTGTTATAATTATATTCGTCCAAACAAATGTACCTTTAGTTGGACCAGGCATTAAAATGAATGAGAAATTGAAGAAAACAAGGGTGGTCTGATCATTTTTTTCTGTGACTGTACACTGTGTAGCCTTCGTCTGTGGTGAATGCAGCACAGTGGAATGTAATGTAATCACACACATGAATATTTGGTGCATGGGGAACATACACTCCCGAATCGTTACGCAAACAGGCTAAATATTCCAAGGACGTGAGTTACTGGAAGAGGTTCTGTCTGTTTCATTTAGGCCTGTTTGTAAAGGCTGACCGTTCTTATCAGTGACCATTAGGCTGCTGATGCTAATGCTAATGCTAATGCAATTCAATTATTCATCAAAAGACTGTCAGGTGAACAAGTGCAGAGCTGAAGAAGGCAGCAGATGTTGGATCAGTGAATGCTGAATGCAAGGTCAGCAGGTAAACCAAGGTCTGAGGGGATTCATTTTGCCAACATAGAGAAAAAAAAAAAAAAAACCCATACATGTACATTGAATGGTGCATTTACTGTGTGCATTCACGGGTTTGTCTTCTCAGGGTTTCTCTTGTTGTGTAGTTTCATGCTTTCATGTGATCTACTGATGTAAGGGATGCTGTTTTCTGATGTTACCCAAAGAAAGCTCCAGAAAATAAGGATCAAAAGGTTCAGCTGCTGTTTGATATCGGACGACTATTAGAGGAAATTCTGAAAGAGCAGCGTATGCCAGCATAGGTGAGGAGGTCATGACAAATAATATCAACGGGAAAGAGGATGTATGGAATCAACAATAAAAATACAAAATAAAATGTACAAAATAATGACATGCACAAAGTAATGGATAATATGGGGAAAAAATGTACAAAAATAATTAACAAAATGAAGAAAAGTAAAATAAAATGAACAAAAATGAAAAAAACTAAAAAAAAAAAAAAGGTATCAAATGAACAAGAAATTAACAAAACAAAAACTAAATTATGAAAAAAAAAAATCTCCATATTGATCAAACAATATTTTTCATTACATATAAATGAATAAACCTGCAATTTCTGATATTAACAGAACAGTATAAGAGGATTCAAATGTAGAAAATTCACATGTAAAAAGACTGGACGAGGCAAAATAAATGAGAGGCTGACTTGAGTAAAGACTTCTGGATTTACAAAGTGTACTTGAATGCAACTTTTCACCCAGTGACATGGTTTTCTATTCGAAATGAAGCAGATTTCCCAGTTTCCGAGATGCCCTGAATGCATCCTTTTCCACTCATACACGAGTTTCACAGCCTTAAACATTAAACTATAACATCAGCAGATTTTGGAAAAAAATATAAATAAATAAATGCTGATATTTTTTGGCACAACAACAAGAACAACGCAAACAAGTATCTCCATCTACTTTTACATTTTAACGTGACAAAAAAAGATGCTGCTTATGATGTATAATTGGAATTTCCACATTTTTCTCTTTGTTTTAGTACAAAAAATAACATTAAATTATGAGAATAATTGAATGAATGAAAAAATTAATTGTTTATTTTGGTTTGTACATTAATAATTGCATTTAGTAAAATAATTATAATAAACATAAAACCCAAAAAAGGAATAGACTCGAAGCAAAAGCTTATTTTTTTCCCTATCCTTTTCACCTGATCCACTGCTTACATCAAATTAAATGTGTCAAGCATTCGCATTAAAACAAAAAAAACCCAACAAAAACACATCTACCATCTCAACTTAATATTCCTGAATGATTTTATACTAAAGGCATTTTTAAATGTTGTCAAAGACGTGAACAACTTAAATTCATCATCAAGTCCGTTCCATAATTTCACAAACTATCCTTGAACATAAAATTGTGAATAAACTGAACAAACATGAACAACCTGAAATGTCTAAAAAAAAATTAAGTGGAATTTTACATATATTCCACCTGTTACTAAATGTTTTGTGTCTTTGTCGGTCAGATCTGTAATACACACATAGAAATGATAAACTGAAGCATAATATTGTTCAAATTGCACTTTTTTTTTGAGAAATTTCTGTTTTTTCAGGTTATTCACATTCACCTTTTTGTTTGGATGGTTTGCAAATGTAAATATTTTCATAATTTCATGTTTGTCTTTTATTACCTCCGCCAAGGAGGTTATGTTTTTGTTGGCGTTGGCTTGTTTGTGTGCAAGATAACTCAAAAAGTTAAGGATGGATTTGGATGAAAATTTCCAGAAATGTTGATACTGGCACAAGGAACAAATTCAATTCAATTCAATTCAACTTTATTTGTATAGCCCAATATCACAACAAGGTTATCTCAAAGGGCTTTACAGAGTCAGTTAGAGTAAACAACAGTCAAATGAACAGCAAGAAAATGAGTAGTGTCCAGGGCATCCCCCGTCCTTAGACCCTCCTTCTCGGCAAGGAAAAACTCAAAACCCAGTGGGAAAAGGGAGAAACCTCGGGGAGAACCACAGTGAAGGAGAGATCCACTCCCATGGACGGACAGGCTATAGATGCACCAGGACTGATGGACATCCATTTGCAGATGTAGTTCTAGTCTACAAGGATGCAGTAGGGTGGACACATGGGGGGTCCATCCCGCTGGATGAGACAGGCAGGGGCGAGGAGGCCCATCCACAGTGGTGAGGCCAAATGATTAAATTTTGGTGGTGATCGGGGGTGGAGGGGCCACGGGGGCCCACTGATCTGCCTTGGCGGAGGTCTGCGCTCTCCGAGTGCTTCTAGTTTTTTTAGTTTAGAGTTATATTTTATAGGTTTTTATTTGACTGGTCTAATCCACTTGAGCTCAAATTGGACTGAATGTGAAAGAAAATGAGTTTGACACCCCTGGTTTAATACATGCACAAAAGAAACATGGTCACAAAGCATCATGGGTATGAAAAGTGTGTTCAAGAGTCATTTGGTTTCACGGTTAAACATTTTACTGTCGACTGCTGCTTCTTTTAGCGCCATCAAACCTAAACCTCTCACTATAAACAAGCGTCTCATCAGAATGGTGACGCTAAAGGCAACAAAACACAGAACAAGAGCCTCATCTCATATATTTCATGTGTGTGTGATTTGAACTGTGGCCTGAGTCAATGCCTCGCCTGTGTTTTCCACTGTTTACTCTGTAAATAACCTGTGAATATCAAAATGAAAGCGTCGGGCATTTGTTTGTAGGTGATTTGTTTGGAATAGAATAAGCTGCGAGTCATATCCACAAATGTTAGTATTCTGTCTGAAATGAGGCGTATCCTAAAACCCTCTGTCTCTGATGGCTGTTAAATACATTTCTCTGTGATGCAGGATTAATACAGGTTATGAGTGCTGACGCTGCTGTAGTTTTATTTACCCTTTAACCCAGTGTTTTTCAACCTTGGGGTTGGGACCCCACGTGGGGTCGCCTGTAATTCAAATGGGGTTGCCTGGAATTTCTAGTAATTGATTAAAAAAAAAAAAAAAACTAAACTAAAACTAACTAATAAAAAACAGGAAATATATGGTGGCTTGACATAGACGATCCCAAACCATAACAGACATGAAAAACTGTGAGTCTGAAACTGAAGCACTGTGGTTCTGTTTATCTGTCAAATGTTCATTGTGGTCAGTTTCAGATGCTGCAGCTCTTTCATAATTCATAGTTTGAGTTCTTGTTTCTTCAGTATTAATTGTCAGCCTTGTAAATCCAAGCTGGACTGACTGTACATATCCTGACCAAGGAAAATCCAATTCTCCCTGTGTGCAGTAATCTACACCTGGCTTTTCTGCCTCCGTCCATAATAATATACATTATATAGACTAAATGTCCTCTAAAATTAACATTTATTTGCAACATAATATAGCAAACTATTACATGATCAAAAACAAATTAATTTTAGCAAAAAAAAGGTCTCCATTTTGAATGTCTAGGGTCGGCAAAAATTTGTGATGCTAAAATGGGGTCACGAGGCAAAAAAGGTTGGAAACCACTGCTTTAACCCCTGATGTGTCTGTGGTGAGCGTTCTGAATGTATGATTTATTTTAACCCATAAAGACCCAAACCATCTACTGATCTAAAATATTTAATACCTGTTGATCCATTAGTCCTATCAATCCACGTCAATAATTGGTGTAAAATACAACTCTTCATCTTTTCATGGTCATCAGATATGACCCATTTGGATGTTCAGAGGCTCCGTAGTTGATTGTAGATGCTTGCTTTTAGATAAAATCAACAAATCAATAATAATAATTATAGTAATCAATAAAATGAAGAGAGATGAATGACAAATCAATAAAATAATAAGTAACATGAACAAAATGAGACACAAACTGATATTTCAAAATATTTAAAAATTGGGTGAAAAGTAAGTAGGCATTAAAAATTGGTAATAAAATCCATATTCCTATTACAAATATATTAAAACAAATAATACATGTTCTTTATTACAAAGGAAAATGAAAGTACAGTGAATCTTCATATCCTCCTGAGACCCATAAAAGTTTTGGCTTTTTTACATTAAATATTTGCCTTTATTGGAAACTGCACAATGCAACAGTTTTTTCAGATGCATCTTAAACATTTTTATGGAATGTCCTTTGCAGTAGACAGCGTTTTTTTTTTTTTTTTTTTTTCATTAAAGCTGTGAAACTCTTGTCCCCTACAGAGGACAAAAATTAATTGCTGGATCTCAGGAGGACATTTCAACATAAGCACTGGTGGCGTCAACCAGTTTCCTCAAAAGGAGAGATGGAATGAACAACCTTCTGAAGGATGTCGTCTGGGATAACATTGAGAACCTCCTGAATCCGTGAAATAATAAGACAATAAGAAAATAAGAAATCCCCATTGTCTGTTTAAAATATGTTTTCATCATAACTTCAGTGATACAAAAAATTCCATAAGTTATTTCTAATGCCTAGATACTTCCACCCACCCTGTATGTGTATATCTATTTTCAGATGGATCAAAGCTCTGATGTGCTTTACTAACATCAGTATGCGCTGCTGTTTTTTCCTCCCCGTCCTCTTTTTTGTAATGCAGCCAATTTCCACTTTAGTGACCCGGCTTTGATGAAAAATTCCAGAACCAGCAGGAACCCTTCGTTGGTTTAACGTGGACACGATGGACAGCATGTACCTTGGTTTTAATTTGGCGGCGCCCTGTTTCGCTGCTGATGAGGTGACAGTGAAACAGGATGATTCATCACCCTTGACGTCTTGTGTCTCAGTAGTTATTTCACAAAGCCGTCGCCTCCCCTCGCTCCCTCTGCACACATCTGATGTGACGAAAAACCCGATCACAACCCTCCAGTCGCTGTAATTAGAACTTGAACCAGCTCCTTCCTGTGTTCGAGGAGATGAAATAGTCCTAGAGGTGTGGGTAAGTATCACCTCTGAAGCTGCCGTGATGCGTTCAGGTGTTGTTTTCACCCCGGGATGAGGACACGTTGTCAAAGACTGGCCTTAAGTTCACATTGTACAAACGGCTGCAGGTTAACCCTTGGGGGTCTGAGCCTATTTTGGCTGTTTTTCAGTACTTTTGATTTTGCCTTTATATATTATATAAAGAAATGTGTACTATACCTATGTTTGGTATCGTTTTTTTAAGCACAACTTCATTTATATCATCTGCCTGTTATTTTGTCACTTTAACCTACTATATCAACACAAAAGGACAAAAAACACACAAAAAATATAAAATCTGATTTGAAAAATGTAAATAATTTATTGCATAAATAACACAAAGATGCTTAACGAACCTTTTCAAAGACTTTAAAAGTGAATATTGGTTCCAAATATTGGGTATACAAAATTAAAATTGTAATAAATATACTCAAATATTTGACATAAAAGCATATCTTTACATGAGTGTTTCCCCCGGTCCTCCCGGTTTCCGCATCCGGTTCAGGTGGGGGTCGTCTTCACCCCTACCTGCTATGCTAATGCAGTCTGTGGATTAGAATCCACAGATTCGGCCATTTTTTCCGTTTTGAAAAAGGACCAAAAATGACAAAGATTTGGTCAGAAATATAACACTCTCCATAACAACACTACATCGCTTGTTTGCTCTGGTTTCAAACCATCATATCTCTGGTAAGTATTTGCTCTATCAACATCAAATAAAAAGTGGGAGAGTGTTTCATGTCCACACTTTCAAATGCAATTGTCTCCAGTGGTCCACATGACCGACTTCCGATGCTACAACGTGTTGAAAATGTCATGTGATTCAGCTACAGCGCATTCTCATATTTTTTGGACTGTCCTAAAATATAGTCATTCTGGATTAACATTAAAGGAGAAATGGAGAGGATGTTGGAGAAGGACATTCTCATGGACCCACTGGTATTTTTATTAGATATGTTTCCAGATCACAGGTTCACTGAAGACAAATGTTATAGTCTACACATTCTATGATGACCGCAAGAAAAATGATCACCATCAACTGGATGAAGCTTGACCCCCCACGATCGTTCAATGGTTACAAAAAGTCAAATGTGTATATGATGGAGTGTTTAACAGAACAGTTTCAGCTAAAACTCCGTACTTTTAAAAGGAGATAGTCTCCAGTTCATGATTATCTCAGTTAGGGCTTTTTTTTTTCCTCTCTCTTTCTCTTCCCATTGAAATAATCCAAGGTGGATATATATATATATATATATATATATATATATATATATATATATATATATATATATATATATATATATATATATATATATATATATGATGGTAAATGTACATATAGGTTTCATCATAACTGTAATATGTATGTCTAAATGTGGATAATGTAGGAGTATGTATGATAGGAATGTTCATTTATCTTCACACTGTAACCCGGAGGAATGTACATTTATACGAATGGAAGATATATACATGAAAGGCTGCATTTTTTTCTTTTTTTTCCCTCTTATTGTATGATGAAATCTCATACATACATTTATGTAAGGTGAAAGCTACTCTCAAGGCAATCCTGTTCTGTACTGTTAATTACCAATCTTTTGCTGATAATGGCAATAAAGTAAAAAAAAAAAAAAAACACATCTAGAACCCAAGGATCCCCATGGGTCAACACACTAGTTTACTTATAATGGGTGAAATACATGTGAGGGGCAGGGTTAGTTGTACCTGGCACCACTTGCTTAATTTTTTTTTTACATAATGTGTGATGCTATTTTTTCTATCGCTTGTAATGTACATAATATGCTCTATATACCTCTAAATAAAATAAAATAAATTATAACATAATATAATAAATAAAATATAACGTGTAGATGACCAGGTTTAAACAGAGGAACGCTGGTATTTGTTTTATCCTCTCGTTAGGTGTAAGGATTGTTTATCTGTGTTTTATTTAAAAATTAAATAGGAATATTGTGGGGGAAAAAAATAACCCATTGACGATTCATTTATTTAACTGTAAATACTGGGACAATAAAATGAACACAGCAACAAGAGGAAGGACGTCTCTGTATCTGCAAAGACAGGATAAAAACACCTCTAACCAATACTTCATTCTAGTTCTTTCAAACTGTCAAAGCCACGAGTGAAACCGTCCTTTTTCCGTGTTCTCCATCTGTCTGAAGTTATTAAACAGAGGGACAGGAACGAATACAGGCTGGAGGCACTCGACTCCATAATCAAAGACACAGATAGAAAACGTCCAAAAACAAGCAGAAGCATGAAAAGAGCCAGAGCGCCGCACAAGTGACTGTTGTAGCGCCATCAGGGAAAAGCCTTTATTTGAAGTGTTTTCATTTTTGGAAGGGGACGGAACCGACAGTCGAGAGTCAGATGATGGAGTTGAGCCAAGTCCGACAGACCCGTTCACATCATTTCAGAACGACCTTGTGTATCGAAAAGCACAGGAATTAACTCAAATAAATGCATGGTGGAATGGAATAATGTACCTTTAGAACAGAAAGAGTTCCTGTTAATTAGCTCTGAGCTCTATGAATATAAGAGGTCAGTATTCAGCACAGTCTGCATTCATTTTGGCTTTTGCTTTTTATGTTTTAGGTATCATCTATGACAGTATTACCCTTCAATAGACCAGATTTAACCCTTAAAGACCTAGATCTGTTCCTGCGGTGACTCCTGAATTCGTTTTCTCTACATCTAAAGTCTCCTAAGTGATTTATCTCTATTTATTATTTCATCACCTGCATTTTTCGATTCAAAACAAGTATTTGCCTACATTTAATTTCATGTAGCTCTTCATGAAGCTGAAGAAAAAGTGACTTTTTGAACAAAATATATCCGCATACACCTAGATTTGATGTTTCAGGTGCAGCTTCATCACACAAAGTAACAATGTTCATGCATAAGTTGGTGCAATACCAACATTTTCTAATCTTCTTTTCAGCGTCCACATGGATTCACACAAACCGGAGATTTGAAAGGGACATGTTTTTAAGGATCTTTGTTTTTAAGACCTAAAATGCTGCTTACAACAAACATGGATTAAATATTACAAATATTACACAAACTCCTGCAGGTTAAAGTGGAGTAAGCGGACACGTTTAGCAGCAAAAGATGCTAACTCAGTGGTTTCCAACCTTTTTTGGCTCGTGACCCCCGTTTTAACATCACAAATTTCTGGCGACCCAATACATTCAAAACAGAGAGGTTTTTTTTTTGTGAAAATTAATTTGTTTTTGATCATGTAATAGTTTGCTATACTATGTTGCGAATACAGGTTAATTTTAGAGGACATTTAGTCTATATAACGTATATTATTATGGAGAAAAGCCAGGTGTAGATTACTGCACAAAGGGAGAATTGGATTTTCCTTGGTCAGGATATGTACAGTCAGTGCAGCTTGGATTTACAAGGCTGACAATTAATACTGAACAAACAAGAACTCTAACTATGAATTATGAAAGAGCTGCAGCATCTGAAACTGACCACAGTGAACATTTGACAGATAAACAGAACCACAGTGCTTCAGTTTCAGACTCACAGTTTGTTTTGTCTTTAATGTATTAGATTGTCAACTCAACATATATTTTTTATTAGTACGTTTTTATTTTATTTTTTTATTTTATCAATTACTAGAAATTTCAGGCGACCCCATTTGAATTCCAGGCCCCCCCAAAGTGCGACCCCAAGGTTGAAAAAGACTGCACTAGATCCTTAAAAATACTTCAAGTCCACTTCTAAAAGCCTTGGTACATGTTTAGGAAATGCCTGAGTACGGTATGTCCCTTTAAAGTGGGTGGACTGTCCATTATTTAAAGAAACAAAACGAAAAGTCAATCGTTTGCCGTTTTAAGTCAGGGATAAGTGCAATGTCTGAACTCATAAAATAAGATTAAAAGTTTGGACGGTTTATGTGTCTCTGTCCCTTCGTTCCAACAGTGAAATGAAACTGAGTCCAGTGCTGACAAGGCACACAGTGAGATTACAACGTTCATTAAGCCGTCAGTAAATCCTTGCTCAGCTGGGACTAACGTCTGACACAATGGGTAAAGCTTCTGTACATCACACAGTAACGCGGGGTCGCACGGGCCGAACGGTGGCAGACGGAAAAGACGACGCCATTGACAGCTGCGGTCTACATCTCTATGTTAACAAACAATAAATATGAAATAAATCAGTGAATGATGGATGAAGGTTTATATGTTTCTTTCTGCCTGTTTTAAAAAGAAAAAAAAAAAGTTTTAAGTCAAGCAATACAGCCAAAAAAAACATTAAATCTCACTTTGTAATGGACAATTTACTATACATAAACTGGAGACAAAACATTATAAAGGGAGACAGACAAAAGACACTGAACCAACGGGAAGCTTTTGGATTTTTAAACTCCAAGCCACTGTACCCCCTGGACTGAATGAAGAGTTGGACTTTTCTGTTTTTCTGTAATGTATTACTTGTTTCTTGTTTTAAAGACTTTACACTGTTTGGATCTTAATTTAACAGGGATATGTAAATTTTGTACAGTCTTTTATCCATGTATATTTGTAAATATTTCTATTTGACCTGCAGCGACACCGTCTGCTGGCCGTTTACATGTGGACACCCTCTGCAGGCAATTACCTTCATGCCCAGTTGGCAAGTCCCTATTGGTCGATCCTACAGCTTTCCAGGCTCCTGTTTGACTTCCTGATGAAGGCTTGAAGCTGAAATACGTTGAAGTGTTTTTTGGGTCTAGATATGACCATGCCATGTTAATAAAGGCATTTCAATGTTTAAACAGAGTGCCTTGGATTTTTCTTCCAGTTTGATATCTATTATAAATACTCTGTCTTCACTCCAATTATCCACCATGTACATCCCATAAAAACCCAAACCTCCACTGGCGACCTAAAGCATCTGGGCCAAATCAAATGAAAGTGAACATCAGTGTCAAATATTAAAGTTTCACCTATCATTTCTCAATTTTTTTTAGCTTAATAATTCTATTTTATTGACCTTTTTTTTTTTTTTTTTTTTTTTTTTTTTTTTTACAAACTTTTAGTATCACTTGTAGAAAAATGTTGGATTTGGTTGGCTGGTTGGTTTTAAAGAGTTAAAACCTGCAGAAACTGTCATTAAAGTCCAGTCACTGATGGCCTGACAGGAAACCTCATCTTCCATTAGAAAAAAGGGGAAGAAAAAAAAAGAAAAGAGTGGAAGAGTCTATGAGCAGATGTTTAAGGAATAAAACAGACTCACCACTAAATCCACTCAGGTCCAATCCTCATGTTCCTGCGTCCGGTTTAACATGGTTTGAGTCAGAATTAAAGTCCAACATGGAGGTAGAAACAATAATCCACCATCATCACCTCCAAAGGACGCCGATTTTCATCTTCTTTTTACATTTCCAGTAAGATAAACCTGACTTCTGCAGGCATCCGTCCTCCATCTTAAACAGGAAGTCCAAACAGGAAGTGGTTTTAAAACATTACACTGATTAGAAATGTACGACAGTGTATTAGGGCCACATCGGAAAAATAAAAACAATCAGGTAAGATGGTTGGGATCCAATTCTGATTTCCAATGATGAACCAAGGCCAAGAGGCAGCAGCATCAGGCAAAATATACAAAAAAAAACAACAAAAAAACAACAACAAAAAAAACAACAATGCACCTCATGCAGCAACATTCTCTTACATTTCTCTAATATTTTCTTCTCTTAATGAAAAAATATTGAAAAGTATCTCTGAATGCACCAAATGTTCTTACCGTCCTCTTCTGCAGGTACATTGATCTCAGCTGAACGTGAATTGAACAGGTGTGGCCAATTGTTTGCAATTAGCATTTGTGACCACGCCCGCTAAACACCATAAAAGGGCAGGGGTGGTGCCGTGTGCAAACAGCTGACTGTGGGTCGGCAATTTCAGACACAAACTAAAAAAGAAGTGTTAGAAAGAAGAGTTTTATCAGCAGCCATACTGAAATACTTTTATATCAAATCAAACAAAATAAACATGTGGTGTTTCGGAGTATCATTAATGACGTTACAGGAAAAAAAAAAAAAAAAAAAACAGAAAAAACACAGCAGTGGAAACAAGCGTGGATGATGAAGTTTCAATCATCTTTATTTTCTTCTGATTATTCCATTTCTGCAGTTAAATCTGTCTAAATTCACTCAAACTTTGCTGTCTCCCAATAAAGTTTAGCTGCATAATTCCTGTTTTCTGTTCCAAATTAACACACTAGTGCAGAAACAGTCACCTGCTTCCAGAGTGCAGAACAGTTTGAGCTGAGACACGTCTTTTCTCTTCTTCTATGACTCATATTCAGATGGAATACAGTCACATCCACTGTCACAGTTACACTGTCAACTCTGAGAATAGAATAGAACAGAACAGAACAGAATAGAATAGAATAGAATAGAATAGAATAGAATAGAATAGAATAGAATAGAATAGCCTTTATTGTCATTGTGTGCTCTGTGAAATTTGGAGTATTACTCCAGTCAGTGCAACAATATGAATAAAAAAAACACAAATCAGAAAATAAGAATAGAGCAAATATAAAATTACAAAAACTAAAATAAGAAAATAGAACATAAAATTCAACAAAAGTAAAATAAGAATATAAATAAGAGTAGAATAAAGTAGACATAAAACTTAACAGTATGTATATCTATGAATACTAACAATATTAACAGTGTGTATCTCTTTGAAATACACACACTATAAAAACTGTGCAATTGTTTTGAATAAATATTGAAAAAATATTGCATTATTATTGTAAGAACAGAGGGTTACTGTACATAAATCACATTATACAGGGTTATTGTACATTTTTGCAGTTTATTAGTTAGTTATGATCTATTCATGCAGTGGAAATAAAGGACATAAATGACACATGAATGTATGAGTGTGTTTTGTTATCTTGTATTTAACTTTACAACCCAGCTCCGTGTACGACCTTCCTTTTTGCTTTTTCAACAGCGACAACGAATGAGAATGTTCCGACAAGATCCTCACGAGGGAGGCAGAGAAACGAAGCGTAATAATGAGGTATTTTTAATTGGCTGAGTGACAACAGCCAGTGAGGAACCGGAGGAACAAAAAGTCTCCTGAAAAGCCAGGTTTATCAGCGGAGCTCAGAAGTCCAAGACGACGGAGGTGTGCTCCTTATCTCCCACAGAGGTCAACTCTCAGGAGGGGAGAAGAAAAAAAAAGAAGAAATCAGAGGGGATGAGACAGAGGGGGATTAACTCTGATGCTAATTACAGAACGCCTGGAAATGGACGTCCCAGCCAATCAATGAGGGAGGTCACAGTCATTCCAGGTCGGGTCACGGCGGGACGGAAAATGGAAATTGGTCGGACGGGAAGTGGGAGGCGCCCTCCTCCAGGCAGAGATAATCTGCACACGTTAGAATCATCTGTACTGGAGCCACTTTACTGGGATTCAGAGCAAGGTTCTAATAGTTTTGGATTTTTCATTATAGTTTAATTTTATTTAGTTTTGACTTTTTTCCTCTAATTCAGTTAGTTTTAATTTGTTTTTAGAGCAGGTTTGCTAGTTTTCATTAGTTTTCTTTTTTTTTTCTAAATGCTTAGTTTTAGTTTAGTTTTAGTATTAATTTTAGTTTTTTCATATCTTTTATTTTCTTCGCCATCGTATTCAAATAAATCCCAGACAGGACTCTGCTGCTTTCTCCCAACTGTAGTCTCCATGTTTCCAGGTAGAATGGGAACAAGAAGACGACTGTAAACGACAAGTGACGAGAAGTGACGGACTGTGAAGTGTTGTATGGTGCTGCTAGCTAAAATTGCTCGAGCAAAATGAATCGATTTCGTATCAATCCGACACTGACAAAGACAAAAACTGAGGGAATTTTCTCCATAATTTTTATATATTTTAGTTAGTTTTGTCAGCACACAATACAGTTTCAGTTAGTTATCGTTTCTTTCTCTTAATTATAGTTTTTATTTATTTCAGTTAACGAAAATGTGTTTTTCAATTCTAGTTTTCGTCATTTCGTTAGTTTTCGTTAACGATAATAACCTTGATTCAGAGGACGGACGATGCACGTGGAACACATTCTTGTACATCAGGTGCAGGGGCGGATCTACAGGGGGGCAAAGGGGGACAACTGCCCCCCTACTGTAGAGCCTTACCACCCTACCTGCCCCCCCCTTCCCCAGCTTAAACCCATAAAGACCCAGCTCTACTTTTATATCAGTTCCCATGGGTAATTTTCTCTGTATCTAACCTTTGTTAAAGGCCTGGTCACACCTTGGCGATTTTGGCAGCACATGCCAACGTATCAGCATTTCTCTAAAATGCTGGCATAAGTTGAACTATCAATGTTTGTTTTTTTTTTTTTTTTAAATTTTGAACATACAGTGGTGTGCAAAAATATTAGAACACTTGTCAAATCTTAAGAAACTGGTGGTTTATTTGTTCCCAGAGCCTGAATTTCACTTTTTTGACATTGTAAAAGGTAAAGGCAAAAGTACCGAGAATATTTCACCCACAAATTTATCAGTCTAGTACTTTTTTTACATTTTACTCTAAAATTTAGTGTGCCCCCCCCACCCCCCACCCCCCACCCCATTGGTAAGAATCTAAGGAAACTGAGGAAACTCTCTGGAATGAGCTTCTGAGAGTGTGGAAAGACATTGGGGTTGAAACTCTCAGAAAATACACTGACACAATGCCAGAAAGATGCGCTGCTGTGATTGTTGCCAAGGGGGGGGGCACACTAAATATTAGAGTAAAATGTAAAAAAAAAAAAAAAAAGTGCAGAACAAGTGACTTTTTCAGTCAAATACATCATTAACTGAACATAAACCAAGCATTTCTGTTACGGTGGGTTCAGATCTATTTTGGGGTTCTGTCGTGTTGAGAACCTCACAGCCCTGAGTGTTTCCTGGTATCATTAACGGTGTTGATGCTGCCCGTCAAAATGAGTTTAATCTAAGAAGTGATTGAATTCCAAGTAAGTAATTAAACCAAGTAATTTGAAGAAGCAATTGAACCTCTATACTGGGGCCAATTATTTGTGCTGTGTAGAAACTTGTTAATTGAGGAAAGCAAGATCTGCTATCGCACCCACCCACCTGCTTTAATGGGAAACAGTGGCGGCAGTGGTCGATCAGACCAACGCTACATCATGTATGACAGAAATGAGTACGACATCACAAAACAAAGAGACGTTTCACTTTGTTTTCATATATTCCAGTATTTTCCTTGTTATCTGTTGCATCTTTTAGGTCATTTTTGTCTTGAGTTTCTAATAATTAACTGAACTGATCTGAAAACCACATACTTTTAATAACAACAACAACTGTTGCACAAACACTTATTTATGTATATTTCTATAATTGTCATGTTGATAATATATTTTTTAGTACGTATTATACAAATTTCTGTTCTAATTGTGTTTAATAGAGTGTCTTATTATGTATATTTGGTTCATATACATACATACATATATATATATATATATATATATATATATATATATATATATATATATATATATATATATATATATATATATATATATATATATATATATGTATACAGGGTGGGGAAGCAAAATTTACAATGAACATTTAGTTGTTTTTTATCAGCAGGCACTACGTCAATTGTTTTGAAACCAAACATATATTGATGTCATAATCATACCTAACACTATTATCCATACCTTTTCAGAAACTTTTGCCCATATGAGTAATCAGGAAAGCAAACGTCAAGAGTGTGTGATTTGCTGAATGCACTCGTCACACCAAAGGAGATTTCAAAAATAGTTGGAGTGTCCATAAAGACTGTTTATAATGGAAAGAAGAGAATGACTATTAGCAAAACTATTAGGAGAAAGTCTGGAAGATACTATTAAAGAAGAATGGGAGAAGTTGTCACCTGAATATTTGAGGAACACTTGCACAAGTTTCAGGAAGCGTGTGAAGGCAGTTATTGAGAAAGAAGGAGGACACATAGAATAAAAACATTTTCTATTATGTCAATTTTCTTGTGGCAAATAAATTCTCATGACTTTCAATAAACTAATTGGTCATACACTGTCTTTCAATCCCTGCCTCAAAATATTGTAAATTTTGCTTCCCCACCCTGTATATATATGTAAACACTTGACCAGAGCAACTGTATCACACATTTCCCCCTTGGATTAATAAAGTATTCTGATTCTGATCCTATTTGTGTGCCTTTACATTGTTTTGTTTTTTTTATCCTGTTGAATATCTTATGTTTTACTTCTCTTTTACACCGTTTGAAAGAATTTTTTTTTCAATTTACTGTTTCTGTCCTTTTCTGTTTTCATCTTTTTTTATTCTTTTAAAATATGTTTATCTGTTACTTCATTTTTTTATTTTTATATCTTCTTGCCTTTTACATCATTTCATCTCGTTGCATCTTTGTTGTGTTTGTTTTGTCAAGTCCACTCTTTTGTCTTGTGTCTATTTCATCATTCACATCATGTTTCATCCTGTATATATATATTTTTTTGTTCGATATCTTACACCGTCATTTTTCTCATTACATTTGCATCGAGTCATATCGAGTCTTTTCCAATGTTGTGAGTATTTTACTTCATTTTTTTTCACGTTGAGTGTTTTACATTATTTGCATCTTCTTATGCCATTACATTATTTTCAGTTTTTTTTTGTATAGTTTACATATTTTACACTGTTTGAATCTTGCTATTTCCATCTTGGTTTTGTCATTTACACAGTTGGAACTTCTTGTGTCTTTTTGTTTTGTCTTATTTTCATCTCATTTGTCATTTTCATCTCAGAATATCAAACTTCATTTTTTATCTTGTTGAGTCTTCCCAGTTGTTTTCATCTTCTTCAACTTATCTTGTACTTTGGAGATTATTTCTTGTCATATTCGTCTTCTGATTTTTTCAAATAACTTAAAGCCACGAATAACCATCTAGTTTGTTGAACTTTCTTTAAAAATGCCTTTAAACTCCAATAAACAATCATTGTATATTTGCAGTGATAATAATTCAGCTGATTATATGATCCAGATTCGATCTTTATGTAAAATGTAAGAGACGGTTGCCATGGAGACGACTGATAGTCACTTACATAAACTGTTTTTCACGCTAAAACAGAACGTTCTTTTGTCATTTGTACAGTGGCCGGCGCTGACAAACACTGACATCCTGCTGATGGGGGCGACAGATCATTAAATACTCTAATGGTTTGTTTTTAGACGCCAATGACAACAACCTGTTTTCATTAAATCCGCCTTAATTGATTTCTTGGCCACTCGCGGTGCAACAATCTGTAAAATAAATGCACATCCAGTATCAACGGCATCCATTCAAAGTCATTTATCTGACAATAATGAATGCAGCGTTCACTCGGAGTCACTGAGTTTAATTTATCGTACAAAAAGGACGAATACACCAACACTTCAGTGCAACACTAATGAATAACAGCTGTACTGAATGGACTTCCTTAATCTGACTCTTATCTTTACTGTTACAATGCATCGTGGTTCACTAGCATTTATTTTAATTAACACATAAAGACCCAGTTCTACTTTTGTGGCAGTTCCCAAATTAATTTTTCTGTCTATTTAAAGTTTTTTTTTAAGCGATTTATCACCATTTATTATATTATCCTCTGTATTTGGCATGTTTCACTCTAAATCATGTATTTTCCTATACTTAATTTAGACAATAAAGTGACTTTTTCATCAAAATCTATCATTAACTGAACATAAACCCAGTGTGTCCATCCACTGTCATTGATCCAACTCCATGGGTTTTACTGGTGAATCTGTTTCAGAGGATTCATTACTTTTCCCTCATTTTTGTACATTTTGTTGTTTATTTTCTCCATGTTACTTTTTATTTTAAAAATTTTCTCCATTTTATTTATTTTTGTTCATTTTGTTGCCTATTTTAGAGAATGATCTCGTGAAATCACGTTGTATGTCACGCCAGTTCTTGTGGTATTTAGAGTGTTATACCTATGGATTTTTGACCGTTACCGTGTTATTGAATATCATTTCATCTCTGGTTCACATAACCCTAACCCTAACCGAACTCCTAACAATAACCCAGATAACACACCAATTAAAAGTGATCTGTATATTTACACGAGTCATAATATCACATTGCAATTTCAATATTTATCTTCAATTTTGTTCAATTTGTGACTTATTTTATTCATTTTACTTAGAATTTGGTTCCTTTATTATCCATTTTTGTTAATTTTATTGATTTCTTTGGCTATTTTTTTTGTGTATTTTGTTGGCTATTTAATTATGTTTCCTTCATTTTTGTTCCTTATTTGATTCTTTTATTTTATTCTGTAAAGCTCAGATTAAAGTAGATTTAATATCAGAAACAGGGAAAAAGTTACTTTTGTGGTCAAATTTATCTTTAACTGAACATAAACCCAGTGTGTCCATCCACTGTCACTGATCCAACTCCATGGGTTTTACTGGTGAATTAATGTTGTAGAAGATGACGGTGTTTCCACGGTAACTACGGAGCCTCTGAACGTCCAAATGGGTCATATCTGATGACCATTAAAAGATGAATAACTGTATTTTACACCAATTATTTAAATGTATTGATAGAATTAATGGATCAACAGATATTAAACAGTTTAAATCAGTAGATACTTTTGTTCACCTGCAGATGTTTGGGTCTTTATAGGTTAAACAAAAGCAGAGAAATGTGTTTTTTGTGTTAATTATTATAACAATCCCTTCAGTCAAAGTTGAAATTTACCTGGTTAGATTCACATTATAAAATAACTGTTGTATGTTTTCAGATGATCTACAGCCAAACCTCTGTTCAGACGATAAACGCAGGTAATTGTGGTCGTTTCAGTTTGTGCGTTGAAGTGATTTTACATGAAACGACTCCTGTTCAGTAATGACAGTTTACATTTGTGGTATAATTATCAGATCCAGGACTGTGGCTGTATTTGCTTTGCACAGCAGAGCATCAGTGCAGTGTCCGACACGATGCCAAATAGCCGCTTTGTTTGCTCCGTGGTTGTCCGTGTCCGTTCATCTTTATCCAAACGCGACCCTTGACTCGAAGCAGATGGCATCCTCCTTGACTGGCGGTTCCAGTACCCCTCCAGAGCCACGTTGTGAGGCCTGCACATCCTTGAAAACCATGCAAAACTTTTATCTTTGAATCCAGTCTGGGCACACCGCCGTCACGCTGTTTACCCAAAACTCTGCTGGCATAAGTGAATAATGAAACACCACTGACTGTTGTTTTCCATCTCTGTCAGATTAATCGCGGCTGTGGTGCACGGCCATGACTAATGTTTGGCCTGTTTGCAGTGGCTGAGGCAGCTCATGGAGAAAATGACTATGTCGGCCCGGCCAACCTCGCTCCTCCACAGTGTGTGTGTGTGTGTGTGTGTGTGTGTGTGTGTGTGTGTTACCCTGCCAGTATTTGAACCACGCACCCAGCGAGGAAATCGCATCCAGGGCCTCGTTGCATCCAATACGCAGAGTACCAAAGGGACTTCAGGAACAGCAGAGGTCGGTTTTAGATCCGAAGTGGATGCACGACTTATTTATTATTTATTATTTACCTTTATTTAACCAGGAAGTCCTACTGAGATTGGAAAGGGTTTGTCTCCTTCTGTCCCTACCTGTCCACTTTCATAGACTTACTCCAGTGTTTTTCAACCTTGGGGTCGGGACCAAATGTGGGGTCACCTGAAATTTCTAGTAATTGATAAAAAAACAAAACAAGCAAACTTACTAATAAAAAATATATGGTGAGTTGACCAAACATGAACTTTAACCTGAACTCATTTGAATATCATGTTGGAAAATACAGCAAAATCATTTGGTTCAACTTTTAAAATCTAAAAGAACATTCTTGTCCACCTTGTACATTATATTGGTTGAAATATGTTAGACACACTGTATTTATACATCAAATATATCAGTTGTAGAATCTATGAGGAGGGCAAGGTGTTCAATTTGAATCAGAATCAGAATATCTTTAATTAAAAAATACCACAAACTAAGAATATTTCTAAAAAATAGAATTTAAATAATGCAAGTTGATAGATCGATAGGGAAAAATAAATTGTGTGAAAATAATACTATGAGAGACTGTAAACAGTAAACAGATATTGCAGATGTTAATGAAGGCTAACTAATAAGGTTTAAAAATTACACATTCCATGTAGAAGTGAATGAAACATGCCAACTGATCACCCAAACATATCTTTAATATGAAAAGAACGTAGTTTTGTTGCTTAATAAATGTAACATGTCCTTTTTGTTCCCATACTTGGTCTTATTTCTTAGTATTACAGACATTATCAGGATAAAAGGATCCATTTGGAGATGCTTGATATTACTGTTTTGCTTCAGTGACTGAGTCATGCATCACTGAACCTGGTCCAAAATCATTTTTTAGACATAATTATACATTTTACTGAGCCACACACACCTATTCATAAAATAAATCCAAAGTGTGCAAAACAGATAGGAGACCAGAACATGTCCTTTCTTTTCCAAGGGAGACTGGGCAGAGGTAGCAGCCGTACCAAGTCAACACTAGATAAAACACCAGTGTTGTGAGAATTACTTTCAAACTGTAATCCATTACAGCAGTGGTTCCCAAACTTTTTTGGCTCATGACCCCATTTTAACATCACAAATTTCTGGCAACCCCAGACATTCAAAATGGAGCCTTTTTTTTGTTTTTTTTTTGCTAAAATTAATTTGTTTTTGATCATGTAATAGTTTGCTACACTATGTTGGAAATAAACGTTAATTTTAGAGGACATTTAGTCTATATAATGTTTATTATTTTGGACGAAGGCAGTAAAGCCAGGTGTAGATTACTGCACAGAACGAGAATTTTATTTTCCTTGGTCAGGATATGTACAGTCAGTCCAGCTTGGATTTACAAGGCTGACAATTAATACTGAACAAACAAGAACTCAAACTATGAATTATGAAAGAGCTGCAGCATCTGAAACTGACCACAATGAACATTTGACAGATAAACAGAACCACAGTGCTTCAGTTTCAGACTCACAGTTTGTCATGTCTTTTATGGATTAGGATTGTCTCTGTCAACTCACCATATATTTTTTATAAGTAAGTTTTTTTTGTAATTTTTTATCAATTACTAGAAATTCCAGGCAACCCCACATGGGGTCCCATCCCCAAGGTTGAAAAACACTGGATTACAGATTACTTGATACTGTTATTTAAAAGTGATTCCTTACCTTACAATATTATTGTCTGATAATTGTAATGCATTACATAACTCCTGTATTACTCTGAGTTACATACAGACTGTCCTCATAAATGGCACTACAATTGATGGTTTTAGACATCTTTAACCAGTGAAAAGTGTTGTAAATGTCTTGTGACTATATCTATTAATACCATTCGTCTATATGGAATATACATTGTTTTTCCAGTTTTCTGAAAAATAACCGTTTTGGACATAAGAGGTTTCCACATGACAGTGACAATATTAAAATGCTCTATTGTGCTGCAGTGTGTTGGTTATATTTTCAGGGAAAAGGAAAGCACACTCATTTCCATTTGGACATGCGTGTATTTTTTGCTAATTTGCACCTGAAATAACAACACCTTGGCTCAGTTTGTCACAATTAGCATGTGTTTAATTAAAACCTTTGACAAACCAGAGCTGCCCCAGAAAGGCCTCCGTTTCAGCCAGTCTCCGAGCTCCGCTACCCCTCGCCTCTTTATCGCTCCATCTTTCCTGGTTTTGTCTTTATTCCTCCATCATTCCCCACTTTGCTAGACAGCTGTTTCAGTGGGCAACGGAGCGTAGCATCACTGCGAGGAAGGAGCAGTCACGTCATGAAAATGTCTATGTTAGAGGAAAACTGGAGGAAAAGGAGGAGGCACTGCAGACGGAGGTATGGTTGAAAAATAGAACGAAAAACATCAGCGTGAAGCTCATCATGACTGGATCTACACTTAAGAATACTTTTTAATTTTAATTTCACTAAAAATGAATCATTAACCCATAAAGACCCAGAACTATTTTTATGTGGTGACTTCCATGTTCATTTTTCTCTACATTTGACCATTACCAAGTGATTTATCACCAGATATTATAATATTATCCTTTGCATTTTTGCAGTGAAGCTCAAGTATTTTACTATATTTAATTTATGGATCATGTAGATGTTCATAAAAGGTCAGTAAATTCAAAGGTAAAAAAAAAGGACATTTTCAGCAAAATATGTCATTAATTCTACATAAAAACAAGCGTCTACAATCACTGTCATTTGTCAAAATACATATGTTTTCTCTGTTCACTACAGAGACTATGGATGCATCTGAAAAGCTGTTAAAAAGCTAAAAAAAAAATGCTTTAAAAAAAAAACCCAAAAACCCCTCATTGAATGAGAGCAAAAATAAAGGTCACATTATGAAGTGATGATGCATGTTGACTTGGACATTTAACACCATTATCAAGTGATTTATCACCATATATTATAATATTATCCTTTGCATTTTTGCAGTGAAATTCAAGTATTTTACTACATTTAATTTACTGATCATGTAGATGTTCATAAAAGCTCAGCAAATTCAAAGATTAAAAAAAAACAAAAACATGACATTGTCAGCAAAATATGTCATTAATTCTGCAGAAAAACAAGCGTCTACAATCACTGTTTTGTCAAACTACATGATTTCTCTGTATTTTACAGAGAAAAAGACAAAAACATTTGATAATTTCTCTTATATTTCATTTCTCACTTGTTTGTGGTTCTTTTCTGTCTTTGCACTTTTGAGATAAATAAAGTCATATCTATCTATCTATCTATCTATCTATCTATCTATCTGGGTAGAGGTCTGCATTGGCTGAGGGGGAAGGGTGGAAGTGGGCGGAGCAGAGAGCAGCAGAGTGCAGTTGGTGAGAGAGAAATGGTAGACTTTTATTACATTTAGCAGTGT
Source organism: Sphaeramia orbicularis (assembly GCF_902148855.1). NCBI lineage: Eukaryota > Metazoa > Chordata > Actinopteri > Kurtiformes > Apogonidae > Sphaeramia > Sphaeramia orbicularis. The sequence goes on from NC_043973.1 coordinate 48,055,509, forward strand.
TATAGTGATGTTTTTGCATTGAATTCTTGTAAATAATTGTATATAATAGTGATAGTGCATGTATGAGTCAGTGTCTACTTTCCCAAACTGAAGGCCCAGCAGGGAACAACACATACGACTGATCAAAAGGATCTGGAGGTGACCTTCGCCGCTGACGAGGCCTGTTTGGATTCCAGACTGCACCCTGTCTGGGTTTGGTCCCTGCTCTGAAATCAATGACGGCTCCATCACCGTGGGTATGTGTTTGTTACCAACCTGCCAGGAGCAACATTGACTGATTTGATTCAAAGGGACATTGAGGATTAACTAATCCACAGGTAGCAAGCACCAACCACTGGAACTCCGCCTGAGTCTGAGCTGAGGGGAGTGTTTTTCACAACACTATGCTCGTGTGGAAAGACAGAAATACAATATGAGAGTTCACGGCTTCCACATGCACAGCGGCGACGAGCCGGTTCGTCCTACAGGAGACATCGTGTTCAACACTTTCAGGTGTTGTAACACGCCGTCTTCCAGCCTCATTGGCAGCCTTCAGCTCCTTGGCATAAATATATGAACAGCTGCATTTCCAAATGCACACTGTCATCCAAATCTTTTTGCATAAAGAGGCATTCATCCTACTGGCGTCTCCTTGAGAAATACACGATATGGACGAAAGTATGTGGACATGTTGAATTCAGGTATTTCTGGGATACAAAACAATGGTGACTAATGTCAGAATATAGTTTTATATTGGGATGAATATGATTGCATTGGTTAGTTTGGTTTAAATTGTTATCTTTGCTTCCAAAATGCCTCAGATATGGTTTTGACTTAATTTCTCTCAACATTGATTTTGTTTTTTAATCCATGACTATGATTTTAAATGTTCTACCTCTAAATTTCTTTTTCCTGCTCTGACTGTAAATAATACATTTCTACCACAACTAACCATCTACTGTCTTCACATTCCACTTAGGAAGAAAAATCTCCCATTAAACTTTAAGGAAATATTGATATTTATAAACGATGTGGATATAAATATTGGGACACATCCTGTCTGCAGCTGGAAGATGTCCTGTTCATGATGATTTGAGAGAAAAACATCAATATGTCCTTGAAGTTTGGAGGCAAAGATAACAATTTAAACAAAATACACATAGTACCTAGCATTAGCATTAGCAATTAGCGTATTAGCACATAGGAGCAGTGGGCTGCCATTGAAGGTGCTTGAAGACCAACACGCATCTTCATCAGTGTGTATATATGTGTGTGTGTGTGTGTGTGTGTGTGTGGGGGGGGGGGGGGGGGGGGTGGTCAAGGGGGCTGTTTTTATGAAAAAAAAAGCAAACATCTGTCCATGTGACTCCAAACAGGTCCAAAGTCTCAGTCAATAGTTGTTGTCCAACCTGAACAACAACAACTCCCATGTGAGATCAATATTTCCTTAAAGTTTAATTGAAGATTTAGAGGCAGAACATTAAAAATCATAGTCAGGGATAAAAACAAAATCTATGTTGAGAGAAATTAAGTCAAAATCATCTCTGAGGCATTTTGAAGCAAAGATAACAATTTAAACCAAACTAACCAATGCAATGATATTTATCCCAATATAAAACTATATATTATGACATTTGTCATTATTGTTTTGTATCACAGACCCCTGTTAGAAATGAAACACCTGAATTCAACGTGTCCACATACTTTTGTCCATATAGTGGACACTGGGTCCCTACCAGCTCTTGTGTATCTGACTCAGTCCACTGTTTGTACAAGAGAAAGAAAAAAAAGCGGGACTTCCACAGATCAATATAGTAAGATTAAAAACATGCTGCAGTGTAATCATACGGGAGTTCTAAATTGTGGTTGGAAGCAAGTTTGCACAATCTTAACTTTAGATCAGTGCACAAACTCTGTAAGGCCTGTAATTACCTGGGATTAGTAAGTAATTGAGCTGGATCACTGCTGTCCCCTCAGCAGGATAAATATATCAGTTACAAATAGAAGGATATCACTTTCACATGGATTCAGGCGTGATTCTGCTGAATGTGAAGCAGCAAGAAGTGTGTCATTAACAAAGGTGTCATCATTATCAATTATTTATAAGAAAAAAAAAGGCTCTGATCATTATATAAATGCATCATGGTTGTGTTCATGGGTGTATTTTGCAATTTTTCAGTGAAAATCATATATTTTCCTGTATTGAATTTACTGATCATGTAGATGTTCATAAAAGTTCAGATTAAAGTTGATGGTTTTTATATCACAAAGACAAAACTGAAGAAAAACTGACTTTTACAGCAAATCTGTCATTGACTGAATGTAAACCCAGTGTTTCCATCCACTGTCGTTGATCCAGCTCCATGGGTTTTACTGGTGAATTAACGTTATAGAAGATGACGGTGTTTCCACGGTAACTACGGAGCCTCTGAACGTCCAAATGGGTCATATCTGATGACCATGAAAAGATGACAAACTGTATTTTACACCAATTAGTGGATCAACAGGTATTAAACAGTTTACATTAGTAGATGGTTTTGGACAACAGTTAAGATCAACCACTGGGTGAACCTTCACCGTCCGCTCATCTTTACCATATAGTGGTGACTACAACCAGTAATAGAACATAATGTATAACAGTTCAAAGTTTGTAAACATTTAATTCAAGCACTCATGTACAAAACATCGCCATAATCTAACAATGGTAGAAAAGCATCCGTTAGCAGATATTTGTGAACGCTGAGTGAGAAGCAGGGTTTATTTCGGTGGTAAAACCCAAGCTTCATCTTCAGGTTACGAACCAGATTGTTAATACCAGTGGTTTGTGCACAAAATGAGTCATAATGAAGTATTTTAACTCACCTCAATTGTGGATTTTCTCAACTTACCCATAAAGACCCAGAGCTACTTTTGTGTCAGTTCCCAAGTGAAGTTTTCTCTTTATTTAATATTTCTTAAGTAATTTATCACCATTTATTGTATAATTATCCTCTGTATTTTGCAATTTTTCTGTGAAAGTCAGGTATTTTCCTATATTTAATTTACTGATCATGTACATGTTCACTATAGCTCAGATTAAAGATGAGGTTATTATATCAAAAACAGAGAAAACTGAAAAATAAAGTATCTTTTTCAGTAAATATATCATTGACTGAATAAAAACCCGTGTCAGTGTCCATCACTGTCATTGATCCAACTCCATGGGTTTACTGGTGAATCAATGTCATAGAAGATGGCGGTGTTTCCACGGTAACTACAGAGCCTCTGAACGTCCAAATGGGTCATATCTGATGACCATGAAAAGATGAAGAACTGTATTTTACACCAATTATTTCCATGGATTGATAGGATTAGTGGTTCAGAAGTTATTAAACATTTACATTCAGCAGATGGTTTTGTTCACCATGGATATTTGGGTCTTTAGGGTTAAACAAGGGCAAAGAAAGACGTGTTTTTGTAGGTTAATTATTATAACAATCTCTCAGCCAAAGTTACGAGCTCAGAGTGAGAAGCAGGCTTTATTTCGGCGGCAAAAACCCCAGCTTCACCCTCGATTTACAACCAGATTGTTAATATGACGACTGTTGTTGGCTGTTCCCAGTGGTTTGTGGCACAAAGCAGGTCATACTGAAGCATTTTAAACTCACCTCAGTTGTGAATTTCCTCCATTAAAATCAGTTTCCCACAGTCCCTTTCCAACCGTTTGTCAGACTTAAGGTATTGCTCTTTACCGTCTAAACACGAAGTGGATGGACCCAGACCGCCGTTTCAAGCCACAGAGCACAGTGAGTGGTTGCAGAATTATGGATATCTGTGTCTCCCCAGGGGGAAGCGCCCCGACGGACTTCCAACTATGTACACAAAACCCTTCCTTTTCGGCTAGCATACGGTCCAAATACCGAGGGGGCTTTTCCTCTTCACACTCCCTCTGACTTTTGTTCAGCTTCTTAACCTCAGCTGCATATTGAATGAATGGAAACTCCACACACTTTAGACAAATAACAAAACTCAAGACTCACAAACTGCATCAAAACTCGCCTCTGCACTTCCAGTAATGGCCAAACGGTGCACACATTTTATGTAACCCTCATTAAAACACTGGACAACGCTTCTGTGAGAATGTAAAAACTCTACACCATAAAACTTCACTAAAGCCGACTGATAGCTTATCAGGACAGGACGCCTCATTCCTCTAAAAATATATTGCCACTCTCATCTTTTCTTCAGTTAGCCTAATGAGAAGCAGACCGGCCACATCCCCACACCTCACACTGCTGGCCTAGAGTGTCCTCCCGCTTCATTATTGGCACTAATATAAAAAAAAACAGAACTTCATCATAATGTAACTGCAGGCTTCTGGCACTTCTGCTCTATTTTCGGATTAAATATAGAAGTGAACGAGTCTTTTCACATTTGTTCTCATGCCTGCCATACACTAGAGGACTGGAAGGCTGACTCGCTCTCATATAGAAAGCACAACATATTCTACTCTTACGCTCCAAAATGGTGTCATGTAAACAGCATGTTCTGAGCTTTTTCCAACCAAGACATGTGGATATGATGATATTATTCTGCTTTATGACATATTTACAGCACATTCAGTACATGCAATACATTTGTTTGTTATGCTGTAGGTTGAGACACGTGAACTGGGTTTAAAGACAAAGATTCTCTACGGTAGAGGAAGAATGCAAAGAAAAGTTCCATTTATGGTCAGATTTAGAAAAAAAAACAACAACTGTTTATAGTGGTTCTATGTAGTATCAATGTTACCAACTCTCACCAGCAGGGCTCAGTTTGGTACCAGAACACACTTAGAACCAAAACCACCAACAAATCAATGCTACAGTCGCGGAAAAAATTATTAGTCACCCCTTGTTTTCTTCAATTTCTTGTTCATTTTAATGCCTGGTAGAACTAAAGGTACATTTGTTTGGACAAAGATAATGATAACAACAAAATAGCTCATAGTAGTTTAATTTCAGAGCTGATATCTATCCATTTTCCATGGTTTTCCTAGATAATAACCAAAATCCACTTCAGTTCGAACATCAATATCTATGGCATTGTACTGACCAAAAACAATGCTTTTAGGCATTCCATGTTTTCTTTTCCGTTTAGTCACATGATACACACAGGAGTTAGTACTGGATTGCATAACTATTGTTTTTGATGACTTTTGATGGTCTAATAATTTTTCCGCAACTGTATGTATCCACAGACTGTATCAGTCACTGAATAAAGTCTAAAGCTCATTGTTTCCACACATCTGTATATAGTATCATCAAGTTTTCTTCTTCAAACCTAAACTCATAGACACTTATTTTAACAGTCGCTCAAACTAACACTGTGTCTTATAATCTTAACGTCAGCTGATAGTTTACATTATAGCTCTGTTAGCTTAGCTCTGTTTTTAGACTGAAACAGCCGCAGTAAAACCACCAATCACCTCTGTTTTCTGTTCAGTTTGTGTTGTCAGTAGCTGAACTAAAGATCTGTTTGGAATCCAACAAACAAAGTCAGAACTGTCCACAGTTGATCAGCTGTGACCGTGGATCAACAAATAGCACCTTAGCAAAGATAACATCCCATAATAACTTTATACCTTCATATGCCTCATCATCAAACTCACCCGTGTAGAAGAAACGCTGACATTTCAGCGTCAAACTCCATTATTACATTTACAGCTGAGTCCAGTGGAGAAAACAAAGGCTTCTATTTTTACCCCAGCCCCGAGGGGAAGGCGGGGGGGTGTTGTTTTTTGGTTTGGTTTGGTTTGTTTGTTTGTTAACACTCCAGCAGCAAAACTATTGGTTGAATTCATACTAAATTGATTTACAGATTACCAGTGACCCAGAATAGATAACATTACATTTTAGGAGAAGTAGGTCAAAATTAAAAATTTTTATGAATTTAAAATATATTTTTAAAATTTCTCCCATTTATTTAAAATAGGTGAAATTTCAAATGTCTATAAAAACATCAATTTTGTTACAATTTACTTCAAACTTGCCACATATATAGAGGTTATTAATACACTGACATCAGCACACGCATAGACATGATGACATCAGCTGGATCAATGCCAAAATAAGCTACGATACATGCGACGGGCAGGGTTTGTTGTGCCTGGCACCACTTGTTATCACTTCTTTTCCTTTACTCTAAAAGTTGTTTCTTAATGGTTCTCATTCCATCTGGTCACTATCAAACGCTTTGGTTAAAGACCCCATGGTGCTAATTTTCCTTACCATCAAACACCTTCTGCTAAAGATCCCTGGATTCTGTTATATTTATAAGTAAAGGTGTTTAATGTATGACGTTCGCTACTTCCTGTTTGGAGCCGGAGGAGGCCCATATACTGGCTGATGACAATGATCACATGACTATTTGGGTGCAAAACTTACAATACCAAAAAGGCTTGATTTTTTTGGAACATGAAGACCAATCATCTCCATAAAACTCTCTTGGTCTTTACTGTCTTTACTGAAACTGTTTCCTCTCTGGTACATGACCCGAGTCCAGCAGCCTCTCTGACGTCCACTGAAACTCAGATAATAAACAGTAAATTAAAAGTACAGGTGTTCTTACTCGTGGGTTTTCCTTTTTCTGCCTCGTCATCAACATCCAACTCTGCTTTAGCTGTATAACATATGAAATATCGCCTTCAGCTGACGGTTTGAAGCTCTGCCAGAGAGTTCCCCAAGCTACCAGGAGAAACTCTGAGGCAGCACTCCAGCTGTACGGTACAGTAGCTGACGGCCAAAGCTGCTGCAGCAATACAGTTGTAAAACTTTATGTGCATAAGGCTTTTTAGCCACAGCAGTTGTAGGTCTCGGAGGGATAGAGCTGTTGATGCACCACCTTGAAATATATCAGTAAATACATGGACCATTTAAATGATCATGAGCCTCTAAGTGTCGACTCGGTAACCATTAAACAGTCAATGTCCTGTTTTGTTTTATTTATCCTTGCATTTATGTGTTTATTGGACACATCATTGTTGTGTACTTTGTTGTTGCAGTATATTACACATAAATATGGCTGGTGTTGAGGGAAAAGTAAAGGCAGAGTAGAAATACAAGACACAAAAAATACCTGCTCGGTTTGTTTTTGTCTGTTTATGATTCTCACTTGTTTAACCATAAAGAGTCAAACAGCCACCGGTGACCAAAACCATTTTCTGATATTAAATGTTTAATACCTGTTGATCCATTAATCCTATCAATACATGTAAATAATTGGTGTAAAATGCAGTTTGTCACCTTTTTATGGTCATCAGATATGACCCATTGGATGTTGAGAGGCTCCGTAGTTACCGTGGAAACACCATCATCTTCTACAACATTGATTCACGAGTAAAAGTGGAGTGGAGTGGAGTTGGATCAATGACAGTGGATGGACGCACTGGGTTTATGGTCAGCTAATGATGTATTTTGCTGAAAAAGTCAGTTTTTCTTCAGTTTTCCTCTGTTTTGGTATAATAACCCTCAACTATAAGGCTACTGACGTTCATTTTCTCTTCTGTTAATGTAATTATACTTTGTAATTATACTTTTCTTTTCTCCTTTTGTTCAGATAAGGTATAGTTTTTTAGATGTTACCTGCTTTACAGTTTCGACTGTGACTCCAGTCTTCCTCAGAAGCGTCATCCGACATGTTGCTGACATGTTATTTACCAGCTGGTCAGCTCGACAGACCAATCAGAGCCTGTCGAGCTGACCGCGCCTCCCCCACCTTGGGTGGTCTCTGGAGAAGGAAATCCCAGGTGTGCGAAAGTCGAAACTGTCAAACAGGTAATGTCTAAAAAACTATACCTTGTCTGAACAAAAGGAAAAAAGAAAAGTATAACCCTCAACCATGATCTGAGCTTTTATGAACATCTATATGATCAGTAAATTAAATATGGGAAAATACCTGATTTTCATGGAAACATTGAAAATACAGAGGATAATATTACAATAAATGGTGATACATTACTTAAGAAATGTTAAATAAAGAGAAAACTTCACTTGGGAACTGACACAATAGTAGCTCTGGGTCTTTATGGGTAAATTGAGAAAATCCACAATTGAGGTGAGTTAAAACACTTAATTATGCCTCGTTTTGTTTTTAATTAAATGTTTACAAGGAAAATGACTGATTTTTACGATAAAAGCACAAAATACAGAGGATAATATTAAAAGAAATGGTGATAAATCACTTAAGAAAAGTTAAATATAGAGAAAAGACTATTTTTGGAACTGCCACATAAGTAGCACTGGGTCTTTATGGGTTAATATAATAAACTTGTGTTGGAAAATGGAAATACTAATAAAATGCTGATGTGAACATTTATGTCACATGACTGATTAGCTGACTGACTTTTGGCACCTTCCTGATTATTAACATAGTATGTAGTCAGTGGTAGCTAAGGGTAATGTGGATTAATGGAGGAAAAAAATGAGCGTTGCATATATCAATTAATATAAGATTGTAAAGTGCAAAACTGAAGTGGAAATAATCTGGAATGACCCATTAATAAATTAATGATGACACATTTACTGTTCTTGATTCTACATCTTATTATATGTTTCATGTTGGGGTTTTGTCAGTTTGTTTCCTACCTTTCTGTGACCTCTTTTGCATTGTTTTTATCTGTGTTATTTCATATTTTACATCCTCTTCATCTTGATACACCTTCTACATTATTTCCCCTATTCCTGTCTATGAATTGTTGTATTTTAAATGGAACTCTAAATTAAACTCATTCTCAAAACTGACAACTCATTAGAAAAGCAGCCATATGGGAATCAAACCCTGGATCACTGCTTGACAATCTGGCTTTTCCTTGGTGCCATTTTCCAGTAAATGTAGGGCTTAGGGACAAATCTGCTAATCTCAAACCATTCCCATCATTTGTGTTTGCTTCTAATTAAAAAAGTTTTATGGAATGGAAAATATGGTCAAACTTTGTTGTTAAACATCAACATTTAAATGTAACTAGTGCATTGACCCGTGGGGATCCACAGGTTCTAGATGTGGTAGTTTTTATGCTGTTATGTATTCGTGCATGCTGTACCACATTTGTCCAGCAGTCACCACCAAAGCATTCTGGGTATAGTAATGTGATTGTAAGGCTATTGTATTCCACAGTTACTAGTATCTCCTACAATATGGGTCCTATCAACTTGCTGTTTTCGTTAGTCTGTTCCTTGACCAAAAATACATAAGTATGAAAAACTGTTCAGATTTTGTGTGAATCCCCAGACACACACATACACACACACACACACACACAGCAGCCACTTGGCTTTAATAATATGGATTATGATCATGTTAGCACGCTAATGTCAGCATTCCAACAAGAGGACATGTACTAATATATGACCTGCAGATAGGCTTAGTTTGATTCCCTTTATATATGGGTGCTGGTCCTAACAGCAGGACAAAGGGGCTAAAAATTCAAACCAGATGTAGACTAATTTTATGAAGCAAGTTTGGAAGCACTTTGGGTCTATGTTAAAAATGAATATTTACTGAGATAAAAGAGAAACTATTTTTCAGATAAAACACATTTTTATATTTTTTTATATTATTTTTATACAAAAATCTGTGTGTAACAAAGTAAAAGAACATGAACATTCCTACTATTTTTTAAAATAACTTTTTATTCTCTCTCAGGTACATTTTGGGAATCGAAGTAATTATGCGAGGCAGACTATTTCACAAAAAGACCACTGTTGCAAAATCACTCACGATTTATATGCGTTTAAATGAACAGGTTCGTTCCGGGTGTAACACGAGTGGACACGATGGGTTACGTGCGGAACCTGGAATGAGACTGAGATTCATTGAAAAACCCACATGTGTGGATTAGGAAACCACTAGGATCGACACCATTTACAGACATGTTTTTAGATCACATGCTCTGACACCTAGGCAGCTTTAACTGTCCCAATTTTGGTCCTATTTTTGGACCCATTTTATTAAAAATTTATTAATTTTGGGATGGCTCAGAGCAAGAGTATCTTTTCTGGGGGATTTATCTGAGGTCATCATTAGGTACATCCTGGGGGGAAAATATGTCTAAATTTACCTTTATTATTGGGTCTAAAAAAACTGGCAATGCCACGTACCAAAATGAACCCAGTTTCATAGAAGCACCCATATTCTCTATTTATAAGAAAGAATGCAAACCATCATATATTTATTGCACATTGTGTCTCCTTATCACTTTGTTTTGTAATAATTCTAACTTTCCTCTTGCAAACTTTACTTTGTCCGAACCTAGAACTGAAAATGACGAGCGAGGCAGTTGTTGTAAACGGAATGAGCAATGACTTTTCCCCATTTATGACCCGTGGCGTTACTGCCGTTGACACTGAAAATAGGCTGATGGTAAATGTAGGGACTTTTAATCTCTTAACCAATCATCCCAAATGGACGTCTGCTGATATAGAAGAGCCATAACACACAAATGCATTCCTCTTTAACTTTTGGAGGATCAACCTATAACAAATAGAGAGTGTAAATAAGAGTATCCCAGTGCCGATTAAATATTAACGGCTGTATCAATCAATATGCCAGAGCAGCAATTGGTATTGATCAAACTTTGGATAGTGGCAGCATCCTTTAACAAAAGCAGAGCCAACAATTACCATTGATTCACTGGAGTATGAGCAGTTATTCCTCCCTTTAATAGGATGAAAAATATTATCGAAAAGAGGATTATATTAAAACCTCAATGCCTATTTATAACCACATAAAACATAAGAATAGAGGGTCAATGAACACGGTTTGTTCTTAAAGCTGCACTAATCAACACTATCAGTTTCACTTTGTCTCAACTGCAGCTTCATTTACCATTTTAACGTCTCAGAACTGTTTGGGTTGAATTTGTCACAGTTAAGTTATTATATTGCTTTACCATTTTGCACATAACACCACACAGCAACAAGCAAAAAAGGTGTAAAAAAACCAAAACAAAAACACTTGATATGTTAAAAATAGCGACTATAACAGATTAAAACATCACAGCTGAGGGAACACATGATATTAGCAAAGGGTTACGGATATTCTAAATTTTCTAAAAGAAACAAGTAATTTCTGTGATGACAATAATGAAATAAAGGAGAAAGGACTGGTGGACTTATCTTCACAACATAGTATTAATTTGATCAACAAAAAGCCACTAACTAAGCTAATGTTAGCTCCATTAGCATGCTGATGTTAGCAAACCAAAACAAACAAAAAAGTTAGTGGTTAAATTATTAATGTTTCCTTTACATTAGCTTGTTGTGCATGGTTCAAGGCTGTGTAAATACTGTTACTATGAAAAACAAACAACTATGACGACTAAGATTAGACGTATTTTTAGTAGTTTGCTAGCAACTGTGTGCTAAGCCAGTTTATGTTTGCTAGCATCTGACCTTAGAACAAATTATGGAGTTTCAAGTCAGATTATTAAAGTAGCTCTTAATACATACTATTCTTTCTGTTGACAACTTACTTCAATTTTCTGTTTTCTTTATTTATAATTCCTTGTGAGTACCTGATCCACATTCAGTCTAGTCCGGTATTATTTTTGTTGGTTTAGTAAAGTAAAATTAACTAAAGCCCAGAAAAAGAGGAAAATAAACAACAAAATGAATACAATAATCAACAACATGAACAAAATTAATAGAATAATGAACAAAAATGAAAACAAATGAACAAAATAATCAACAAAATGATCAAAATTAACAACAAACTGAACACAATAATGACCAACATGAACAAAAACAAATAGAAAAATGAACAAAAATGAAATAAATTAACAAAATTATCAACAACATGATCAAAACAAACAACAAACTGACCACAATAATCAACAACATGAACAAAAACTAATAAAATAATGAACAAAAATGAAAGAAATGAACAAAATAATCAGCAAAATGACCAAAATAAACAACAAACTGAACAAAAATGAATAAAATACTCAGGTTTCATTCAACAACTTAAGTGGTCATATTTAGTGTGACCTCCCTTTCCATTAAACATGTCTTTAACCCTTTTTTTTCCAGACAATATGATATTTATGGCATTAATTTACTGATGTTTTACACCAGGTTTCATTTAAAACGTCAGATGTTTCTAATTGTTTGTGCTGCTTCTTGTCATGGGGTCAGAGGTCACAGTAAAGTGTGACTTTAACCTTTACAACACATTAGTTAATTTTTTGTTGTGTCTTTTATGGCTGTGCATTTATTTATTGTATTTTTGTTGTATTTGAAGAAAAGAACATGAGAAATAAATATGTATGATCATTTTAACTCTGCAAAAACAACAAAGATCATGGTGGAATTAGACTCTGGCCTGTGTTCAATTATAGAACTGCACAAAGGTTTATCAAACATGATGCAAAAATTCAGAAAATGAATTATTCAGTCTGATAGAGCCCAGTTTTAACTTTAAACCAAATAACGTTATATTTACATTTTCACTAATATTCAGAGTTTTTCCATTAGTGCCAAAACATGTATTATACATAATTATTCCTGGTTACATACAGATGTGCATAACCTATTAAAATTTTCCATTGATGGCAGATGTTTCAGTGTGTAAACTCAGCCTCCCTCTTTTTTTTCCCATCAAACATCTTGTGGTAAAGGTCAGCTTCTCCATGTTTGCTCATATCCATAAACCCACTGATCTCCCCTGTTCTAATGTTAAACAGCTGGTGTGTTTCTCCTTCTGTCTAGAAATGTGGACTTTTGGATTCATCCACAACCTTCAGTCAAATGAACAAATTATTCCACCCTGTTTTGACCCCTAAAACACACAGTAAAGCAAAACCACTAAAGAAAAGGAACACAAGCACATACTCATAGCAGCACATTTACCTGGAATAATGTCTATAAAGTTAGCTGAGTGCACGTTTTTAGTATTAGTTGAAATGCATGCAATTTAGTGTTAAAGGAGTGATATTTTGCTTTTCTTAAATAGAATTCTTCATTTTCCAACATTTCCCTGTGGTCTACATAAACTGTAATGCTCTGCTTGGGTCTGAATTCTTCATTCATTCACTCCACAGGTCCATCTTCAACCCTATTTCTGAGTAATGACACCAGAAAGGTGGTTTGGAGCGCTGGCCCTTAAATGCACATGAGCCACTTCATGAGTGAATGAAATATGAGCCCTTTAAAGGGAATATTTCTCCCTTTAGCATCGCCACTTGTTGGTCCCTTTGGTTAATCAATAAACGTATCTTTGTGTTTTCATACTGTGATATTCTATTTTATCTCAAGTTCAAAACACACCATCTTTAAATTAAATTAAATTTGAGATGTTTGACTATTATTAATGTGGGTCTTGTCTGGTCATTGAGGGGTGATACTGGGTCCTGAAGCCGGACCAGTTGAGAACCACTGACTTACAGACAAGTAGAAAAAACTATATGAGTGGACTGATTTCATTTAATCACATTGCATGTCACACCAGTTCTTATGGCATTTGGCGTGCTATATGTACACATTTTCATCCTTCACATGTTATTCAACGCCATTTGATCGTGTGTCAATATACGCCAAGCTCTCCGGTTTACATATCCGTAACTGCTAATCCTAAACCTAAATCTAACCCTAACCGCTAATCATGTAGTATTAGCCGCGGCGTGAACATACACACAGAAAGCTTATAATGCATACAGATAACACGCCAATTAAAGTGCCATATAATCTGTACGCAATTCATGATATCACGTTGATATGAGGAAAAAAATACAACACTGTACATCCTGCAGAAAATAATCTGTCAGTCACATGTATTAGACTACATTCAGACTGCAGGTAAATGTGGCCCAAATCCGATTTTTTTGCCCATATATGACCTGTATCCGATCCGTTAAAGACAGTCTGAACAGCACAAATCAACCCTGGCCACTTTCATATGTGGTCCTAAATCCAATACGTACAGTATCTGATATTTTTGCAATGTGACTTCAGTCTGAATGGCCAGGATGCATTTATCCGACATTTATGTCACTGAAATGCAACAAACGTCACAGTTCTGCGTACCAGGAGTGTCACTTCTGTAAACACAGTACGTGTCTGCGTGGTCACATATTACATCAGGATCTCTTTTGCACATGCTGGGTCACTTCAGGGTCACATTCAATTCACACTTAAAACTGATAGAAGTCGCATTTAATGTGTAATATGAACGAGCACACAAAAAAAATCGGATTTCACCAAAAATCTGAATTGTGCATTAAGACCTGCTCTCTGAACATAGCCTTAGTCTACTGTAAAAACTGCAAAGTTAAAGCAACCAAAGTGGTAGAATTCAACAAAAGTTCAACCTGCTTCAAACTTTAACATGTGAAATGCCTCAAGACATCGACAACAACATGATCTGTTACTACTAAATATTCTACTTTTGTAAGTCTTTTGCATCCAGTGTGGATCGGCCCAAGTGTAAACACTGTTATTTTGAATGGGTGAGCCATGAGCTGTGAGCTTTTATTCATCGTGGTGTACGACCTCAGGGAGAATAAGCAAAAATTCAGTTCATATTCTAGTAAGATAAAATAAATATGGATCCATTCGGTCAAAGAGTTGTCTCCATTGTGTTTACGATACTATATCTCAGGAACACAAACATTCACTTATAAAACATTTTTTCACTGCAAAAAATTATTTCTGAGAAAGTGAAAAAGCCTTATTCTAGAATATTTTTTCAATTTAAAATAGGGAAAAAACTTGCCAAGAATTTTTTACATCAGAAAAAATCTGCTTATTTAAAAAAAAAAAAAAAAAAAAAAAAAAAAAAAAAAAATATATATATCATATATATATCTATATATAATATATATATAATATATATATATAACTTTTTCTTAATAAGATTTTCCAGCTAATATCAAGGTGATTTATTTCTTGTACTAAGCACTGTTTACCTAAAATTCTAGCATTTTGTCTAGTTTTAATGCACCCATTATGTTGATTTAGTTGATTAGATTTTTTGTTTGCTTGTTTTAAGAATTGTAGCCATGATTGTTTTTTTCTTATCCCATTGGCAGAATTTTTTTACTCTCTCTCTCTTTACACCTGTTATCAGTTGTCTGATTCAAATATAAGGATTGAATTACAGATTACACTCTGTATTCTTAAATTTCTGTGACAAAAGCGTCATGTCCGTCTTATCTGGGATTGGTTTACTCTGCACCTGTTAGTCCCGCCTTCATATTTGGATTCAAGCGCTGCGATTCCAGACGGATTTCTCATTGAGAAAGACAGATGGTTGGCCAGGCTATAGTTAATATATCCAAAACAGAGAAAACAGAACAAAAAGTGACTTTTCCAATAAAATCTCTCATTAACTGAACATAAACCCAGTGTGTCCATCCACTGTCATTGATCCAACTCCATGGGTTTTACTGGTGAATCAATGTCATAGAAGATGACGGTGTTTTCATGGTAACTGCGGAGCCTCTGAACGTCCAAATGGGTCATTTCTGAATATGATTTAAAGCTGAGAAACTCCATTTTACCTAAATTATTTATGTGTATTGATAGGATTAGTGGATCAACAGGTATTAAACAGTTTAGACTGGGAGTTGATTTCGGTCACCAGTGGATGTTTGGGTCTTTATGGGTTAACCTTAACCTTTGAAAACAAAAAGACTGAAAACTTGCAGTCTTTGCAAATCTTCTGACTAAAACTCATATTTCAACCTTTTAAAGTCTATTGTACGGCCAGGTATTATGTGAACTTAGTGCACATTTCTGCAGGTTTTTCCTCATGATCGGTTCAGACAGAAGGACTGATTCCCAGTATTATCTCTTTAAACACACTGACAGGGAGTGCAACCCTTGCTGTTCAACCAGGTCTGGCCTCGGGGGAAGAGATTCCACACTGAGCTTTTGTTAATCCAAAATTAATTGTCTTCTGAGAAAACTGAGTGTGAATGGCAGCAGGCAGCCAATACTACATCATGCGTTTGATTTGTGGAAAACAAAGACTGAGAGAAATGCACATAAAGAAGGCTTTTGGGGAGTGTTTGGAGTGCCAAGCCTCTTCTATTCAGCTCTTGAGACGTTCTTCAGTGTGATTAGTTTCCGCAGACATTTCCAACCCAAACATATCCATCCACTTCAGAAGCGTCTCTCAGTGCCCATTTAACATGTTGTAATGACTTTGTCTGCTTTATCTTTTATCTTTAGGTTATTCGCAGGTGATATACAAGCACATGATGAACAGTTAACCCATAAGACCCAAACATCCACCAACGAGCCAAATCCATCTAACTGATCTAAAACGGTTTAATACCTGTCGATCCATTATCCTATCAATACATGTCAATAATTGGTGTAAAATACAGTTATTCATCTTTTCATGGTTCATCGATATGACCCATTTGGACGTTCAGAGGTTTCGTAGTTATACCATGAAAACACCATCATCTTCTACAGCAATCTTCACACCAGTAAAACCCATGAGAGTTGGATTCAATGACAGTGATGGACACACTGGGTTTATGTTCAGTTAATGCGTGTTTCTCAAATTGTGGTGGCATGAAGGTTGCCAGGGGGGTCATGGGAATCACTCTGGGTGTTTTTTTTTCTTCAGGTTAGAACATGTAGCAGGTGGAACTAATGTTTTAGCGTTGGAGCACACCCAGAACCCATTTTAGGGACGTACACCAAACCACTCTACTGCCATGGTGATCTGTTACTAGACTAGACAAAGAGTGTTAGGTTTGGAGAATGGACAGGATTGGACTTGAAAAGAAACATGGGACATACAGGGGTTGGACAAAATAATGGAAACACCTTAAACCATCAACAAAATATAATTTAATATGGTGTAGGTCCGCCTTTTGCGGCAATTACAGCCTCAATTCTCCGAGGTATTGATTCATACAACTTGTGAATTGTTTCCAAAGGAATTTTAAGCCATTCTTCAGTTAGAATACCCTCCAACTCTTTTAGAGACGATGGCGGTGGAAATCGACGTCTTACTTGAATCTCTAAAACTTACCATAAATGCTCAATAATGTTGAGGGTCTGGGACTGTGCCGGCCATACGAGATGCTCAACTTCATTAGAATGTTCCTCATGCCATTCTTTAACAATTCTAGCTGTATGGACTGGGCATTATCATTCTTGAGGTGAAGGTGGTTTCCATTATTTTGTCCAACCCCTGTATTTCTATTTTTGCACATTTTACACTTTAATGTTCTGAGATGTGCACTGGAAACGAGCTCATTGCCACCCACTGATATTGTTAAAATGTTCACCTTTGTTACCAACATTTGTTTGTTGCTCTAAAAAAGGAACTTTATTGTCATAGTTGTAAGGTAACTGCACATTTCCTATTTTTATTGGAAAATATTGTCTCGGGGAGCAGTCTGGTTGAGTTTATTTGTATTATTCAAGCAAAAATCCTAAGTTATTTTTCATTTGCACAACAAATTACTCAAGGAAAAGCAACAAAGTGTTGTTACAATATTGATGTTTCTTTCAATAAAAGTAATAATTGCACCACTGTTATATTGTTGTTGGGGTTGAGGGGGGGGCTGAGAGAAAAAAGATTGAGAACCCCTGACATATAAGACAGATGTTGGCTGAAAAAGTCATTTTTTCTTCAGTTTCTCTGTTTTTGATATAATAACCCTCAACTTTAATCTGAACTTTTATGAACTCTTACATGATCGTAAATAAATGCAGGAAAATACATGATATTCACTTAAAAAAAAACACAAAATACAGAGGATTTATGTCATGCAAAATGTGATAAATCACTGAAGAAAAGCTAAGTATAAGAAGCAACAAATATTTTGGAACTGCCACATAAGTGACACTGGTCTTTATGAGTTAATATATTACCGTCTAATATAGAAAAACATCCTGGAAAATCCTTAATAATCCCAGTACAACTGCTCCAAGTACTTAAGTCGCCAACTGTGAGCTTACCTTGATGGCATGAATGAACCTAAAGGAAAGCAAAGACACTTTATAATTCACAGTCAAGTACAGTAATATGGTGGTAACCCACTCTGAGGCTGTCGGCAACAAGATTAAGAGGCAGGTTAAATGGGGCTAAGTGTGGTGTGAAAAGGCCTCCGGTGTGGCTATTGATTACAAAAACTGAAGCGCTGGATACGTAAATGAAATGCAGCGTGGGGAAAGGATTAAGCAGTGGTATTTCACATTTAATTACAGCAGCAGACTTATACTAGTACAGACACACACATATGCCAGAACATATGCAGACACACATCAAGGATAAACTAAGACACTACAACAATATAGAGAATTAACTATAAAGAACTGTAATAAGATGATGAGCAACAGTTATCCACTTCCTAAACACTGATGTTACCACATTAAAGGTTCCATTTGTAATATTTAGTTGACATCTAATTGGCAGAGTTGTAGATCGCAACCAACTCCCAATTCTCTCCTACAATGTTCAGAAAAATACGCAAGACATTTATGAGTCTGTTCTGGGTTTGATGTTAAAGGAATCTTCATCACCCTTTAAAACCAACACTACACTATCAATACTATATAAAAAACATCACAGACAGGTATCTGAAGCAGTGACAATGAAAACCATTGGTAAAACAACAAACCCAATGAACATAACCAACAATGTTCATATGCATGTGGATAGAAATCCTGATATTTGATACATTTTTGCCTTAGAATTGTTAAGAATGGAAACATGTTTTTGTGGTGATTAGGTTATGGTTGTGTGACTCCACTAACCAATCAAGTTGAAGGTCGCTTAAACATTAACCCATAAAGACCCAAAAATCCACCGGCAACCAAAATGATTTACTGATGTAGGCTACATGTTTAATACCTGTTGATCCACTAATCTTATCAATACATGTAAATAACTGGTGTAAAATACAGTTTGTAAACTTTTCATGGTCATCACATATGACTCATTTGGACATTCAGAGGCTCTGTAGTTACCGTGGAAACATGGTCATCTTCTACAACTTTATTTCACCACTAAACCCATGGAGTTGGATCAATGACAGTGGATGAACACACTGGGTTTATGTTCAGTTAATGATAGATTTTACTGAAAAAGATACTTTTTTTTCAGTTTCTCTGTTTTTTATATAATAACCTTCAACTTCAATCTGAGCCATAGTGAACATGTACATGATCAGTAAATTAAATATAGGAAAATATGTATCTAATGCCTAAAAATCCAAAATACAGAGGACATTATAGTAAATGGTAATAAATCACTTAAAGCAGTGTATGACATTTGTCACCAATTTTTCATCGAATCTGTAAAGCCGGAATTCGGAATTTCACGCAGCCGCAGTATGGCCACAGCAGCAACAAACACGGAAACAGCTTCATTGCGTGTTGCTGCTGCGGCTGCGTGGAATTCCGAAAAGGCCTGAGTGACAGTTTGGTATGTAAACAAACGGAGTGCTTGTGATGGAGTACACTTCAAGTTGTTAACCGTGAGGGAAGTGATTCAGGTGCATAATCACAGAAATACGAACAGATTTGTGATACTTAAGATATCACTCAGGTTAATGTTAAAGATACAGAGAAAAAATCATTTGGGAACTGCCACAAAAGTAGCACTGGGTCTTTATGGATTAAGTTTAGAAAAGAAAATCCTTTCTTGTCAGCTGTAAAAACATTGAACTCAATGTGAAGCAATCTGATCCCTTTATGGATATAAATGACTGATTTAAGTTAATAAAAATACAACCATTTTTATTTTTATGTAATTATATGCCAGAGAAAACATGATTATATTCCATTTGTAGAACTTTTGAGGTCTAATTGTTCACTTATTATTACTTCTCCTCCTGTCAGTTGTCACAATGTTATGGCTGATTGGTGTATTTATTGAGAAGTTCAATGGAAGGAGCCAGCATCTAGTGGCCATCTGCGGTATAGAAGGTATGCACATGATTTCACGCTGGTGGAAGTCACCGCAGTTCCGCCCTCTGAGTGGCAGAAAGAGGGAGATGAGTGACAGCGTTGGCTTCAATACTGTCTAAACTGAAGAACAATATTTAATAAACAATGAGAAAGAGCTGTTGTGTGATTGATTGTATGAACAGGTTTGAAAAGCAGTCGGAGCGATCATTTTACAGGCACCGAAAGACAAAGAAAAGAGAAGTAGATGGATCCACAAATCCAGGAAACCAAACCAAGATCTGTGGATCCTGTTTGGTGTCAGCTAACATTAATTTATGCTGAATTTTTGGGTCAAATCAGACCTTATAAGATGGATTGTTTTGGCTAACGTTACTTCTTAGTGCAGCTCTTGGTTTCATGATTAGATCTTTCATGGTTTTTGTCTTCATTTTGTGATTCTGAACCTTGTGCTCCTACATGATTAGTAAACTAACTTAAACTGAGGCTAACCCAGTTTTTCAAATACGGGGGAACTGGAGAAGAAAGCTACGACGGAGTATTAGGACCACATAAGAAAATAAAAACGCTTGTCACTGCAAGTATAAAGTCATAAAATATAAAACCTGTAATTTTATGATAATAAAGTCGAATACAAAAAGAACCACAATGTTATGAAAATAAAGTCGTAGTTATAAAAAAACCTCATAATTTAACAAAAATGTCATTCGTTTATGAGATTAAGTCATCATATTCTGACAATAAAGCCATAATATTACAAAATAATGTCATAATTTAAAAACAGGTGGGAAAAATATCATAATTACAAGAATAAAGTGGTGCCCTGCTGGTCCACAGCAGTAGTATCTGTTGGAGAAAGTACTGGATCTGAACTAGACTCAGTAAACCTCCTCAGTACCAGTAGATCATGCATATATCACTGGGGTCAGTCCACGGTCTACTGTAAATGCACTTTGGATCAGCTGGTTCTGGTCCTAGTTTTGGACCCTGGTCGTCAGTGATGATGAAACCATGTATATTTGTTTCAGGTAAAAAATAGCGATGATCCCCTCCACCCTGGATGTCTGTATACGTGATTTCTGTCCACATGTCAATGTTCATGGACCACTTGTTCTTTGGTTGTTCGTACGGATCCATGTCCGGTCCAATTGTCTTTAATTTAATTTCATATTTCACATTTTCCTGGTCTCGCTGTTTACTGCTGTACTCTGTCATGTTGAGCAGGTTTGTTTTTGACACTCAGTCTGACTTAGAGGGGCGTGGCCCGGGGGGAAGTGACGTATGTGCATACCCTCTATTACACTTCTATACTGGCTTTGCATGTTTCCCCTTTAAAAAAAATTATAAATTTTCAATGAACAACCCATCTCTTTGACATCCTTCTATATTACAAGACAAGTTCTATTCTGATCAAAGAAAGCTGTGAGTTGTAATGCAAACCCCGAGAGGATATGTGCGCATAAATATGTTTAAATTCTAAAGAACCTCGTCTTGTAAATGTTTTATTGTAAATTGCAGCGGACGGCAGCAGCAGCTGCAGCAGCAGCAGAAAACACTTAAAAAAGTTTGCTTAGACAACGGTTGATCCGAACCCAGAAAACAAGTCAGCCGAAGAAGGAGACGCATGAACTGTGAGCCACGATTTCATCAACCAAAATACTCATGTGTGGGAGGAAAAATACAAGACAATAAACAATGTTTGTGATTTGTAGAGTGAGTGAGAGCCTTGGAAAATCAGCTGGAGTGAGGTCTGTTCATAGGAGGCTGAAACAACGACAGGGTTGCTTTATTTTTCATTCTTTCAAAGACACTGGGAAAAAAATCACAATAAATGTTGAGTGTAATTTATCGTAATTGCTTCTTCAAAAGTGTTGTAATTAAGGCCTGTTTCATCTTTTAGTGTAAAGTTGGTTTTAATGAAACAAACCTGCACATCTCAAAATAAACAGAATAAAAATAGGGTGTAATTTGTCGTTGCATGTCTGTTTTCTGCTGATGCAAGTCGATACAGTGACAGTAATAATGAATGGCACATTTGCGTATATTTGTCAACACATGAGCGCACCACTGCATGGCTATTTCTGTTACCGATGTGCACCAGGCCGCCTCACACATTCATTGTTGTACGACTGATGAAATACTGACAAGCCAGACAGAAAACAAATCATGTCAACCCAGAAACTCAGTGACAGACATACAGCTGTCACACTCTAATGACTGTTAGGGAAATAGATGGTCTGGAACAGAGATTTATGATGTTCCATGTTGCAATTTTATGTCTATACTAACTTGTTTTTTCAGCCCTCAAACATCATATGAGTTTTATTGTGTTTTTACGTTTCTGGGTGGAAGAACCCTGTCGATAATGGTGGTCATGACCTTATTCTGACACAGATTAGATTAGACATGATATAAAACTAAAGGAGAAGGTGTTAGGTCACATTGGTTACTGTCTAATTCGGTCCCTTGCAGAAAAGACTCTTATAGTCATGATAATATATATAATTAACATAGACATGGGCATTTTATTGACATTTTGTGTTTGAATCATTAGTCCAATTTTAATTGATTAGTCGCGATGACACCGTCTTGTTTGTTTTAACGTGGACTCCAAGAATAATAGTTTTTACTGAGGCAATAAGTAACAGAGACCCAATGCAAATCAATAAATAGGAAACAATGACGAACGCCAATGTAAAATACCATTGCAATGAACTTTTTTTTTGTCTCTAAGGTTAATTTTGTTTAGTTTGTTTCCTAAAATGCTTTAAAAACTGTAAAATCATGTAACAGCAAACTCTGGGGCATTTTATATCAATGTAATTGTTGTTTACATTGTTCTACTTTTGTATTTCTGAAATATTAGTCACATTCCCACCACAACTAAACACTTTAAAACCATAAGTTAGTGTCAGGTTTATCCAAAAATCAAAGCTCAACTGATTCATTTAAGAGGTTGTAGAAATCCACTGGATTTTTGCCAGAATGATTATAAAGATATCTTTGCAGCACCTGGAGGGTTCAAATTCAAACTGTATGAACTATTAGAGTCCAAATACACAAGTAAATGAACCAAAGACTAATAAAAGTAGGTTTAGAGAAATATGAGCCCTTTAAACAACCATCAGTTTGTAGAAGCAGAAGAAATGGACTGTGTTTGAATCGAAAAAGGTCATGTAGTCGGATGAGTCCAGACTGACCCTGTTCCAGAGTGATGGACACATCAGGGTGAGAGGAGAGGCAGATGAAGTGATTACCCATCATGCCTAGTGTGTACAGTACTCGTCTGTGGGGGCAGTGATGTTCTGGGGCTGACTCCGTTGGTCAGGTCTAGGGTCAGCAATGTTATGTATCCATAAAATTACAGAAATAAATGTTATCAAAATGGTGCAGAGACAAATGCATACCATAATCAAAACTAAAGGCATTCAACAAAACAGTAGAGTGTGGGACTTTCTTTTTGATGAGGTTGTGTGTATATAGACAGAATTTTCTTTATATTTAACCAATTCTAAGGGATTTACCACCATTTCTCTATAGTTTGCATTTTTCATTGTAAATAATGTATTTTCCTACATTTAATTCACTGATCATGTAGATGTTCTTAAAAACTCATGTAAATTCAAAGGTTTTATATCAGAAAAAGAAAAAAAACAGGAGAAAAAAAGTGACTTTATCAGCAAGATATCAATAACTGAATGTAAAAACAAGTGTGTCCATCCACTGTCATTGATCCAACTCCATGGGTTTTACTGGTGAATCAATGTTGTAGAAGATGACGGTGTTTCCAAGGTAACTACGGAGCCTCTGAATGTCCAAATGGGTCATATCTGATGACCATGAAAAGATGAATAACTGTATTTTACACCAATTATTTACATGTATTGATAGGATTAGTGGATCAGCAGGCATTAAATATTTAGATCAGTAAATGCTTTGGTCCTTACGGGTTAAAACTATACCTACCGATGTGGCATTTCTCACAGCACTTAGTAAAAATCTGAACATGAACAACCCACCTCCCTCCAAAGCCCCGCCCGCTTCTCCCTGCCTGAGCTCTGATGCTCTCCTCCTCTCACCAGATGCGCACAGTGGAGGAGGTGGAGGTCCGGTCCGCTTCGGTGTGTCCGCGGACCCCTCCCTCAGTAATCAGACACATCATCCACCGGCGGCTCTGGTTTCATCAGTAGACCCTGTATTTAAGGGTCTGGTCTGTGCAGCGCTGTGTCAGTGTCTTCACTGCACCACCGAGATGAAGTGCCCAGGCGATGGGCGCATGCACTGTGAACGCACAGCCTCTGCGAATTTTCTGTGGACATTTGAGGTTTCATAGTCCATACATTTATCATCCTACATAATCCTACATTGTGTGACACCAAGTACATGTACCTGTATGAGTCCCACGGTCATAAAAGCTGAGCTTCCTGCAGACCTGTCTGTTTAGTCCAGTACACCAGACTTCCGGACTTTATCTCCATCCTTCATTCATCAGACTCCTGTTTGTTCACCTTAGTTGTTGTTTCTGTTAATAAATCCATTTTTCCCTTCATGTGCATTTGAGTTCTAGCCGTTCACATCCTAGACAGCAGACTGTGGTCAGTGACAGGAGGAGCAGCAGAGTGAAGCGTCAGATTCAGAGGGACACATATCGGATGCGGGGACGGTGATAATGGATTGGATGCTGGATGTCCGTAATGGATGATTGACAGGAGGCTCAGCCAGGTTCGGCCAATTATTTCATTCGGACGACACTAAAATGATTGGTCAGACTTTATCAGAAATATGAGCATATATGAGAATTAAACATTTTGAGTTTCAATACCTGGTGGATTTCTTTTACATTTTAGTTTGACACACGCTTATTAGGAGCATTTGAAGATGACAAAAGAAAAGTGTAAAAATGTCACATCATACAGTACAGCTTTAAGAGAGTACAGCCACTCAAGTATTTGTAGTACTTTGTCAAAAATGGCAGAAATTAAAGTCTTAAAGTTATCTATACCTGAAGCTTTTCTCTCTTATCTTACATCTATGATCATAAAACCAACTCTTCATATTTGCAGGACAGTAGTGGATGGAAACAGACACTAATTACTATATTCTAATGCTAAATCATTATACATGTGGCTTGAAACCCACCTACAGTGTCTTCGTGAAGTTCAGGTTTACATTTGTGACTTTTTAAGAAACAGTTTACAGCAATTTCCCTTTGTTGTGATGCAGCAACGCAAGAAAGGAATTAGACTCATATCTTAATAAACCGCTGCTGCTGTTACTTTCTTTAGAATAATGCAATCATAGTCGGGCAGCAAAACAAAATGTGGATTTACTGCTACATTTTTTTATCTGACTTTTGACTTAATACCCACAGTTGGTTAAAGTTCTCGAATTAGCTTGTTTTTCTTTACTGTTCTTTTCCCCTCTCTCCGACCTCTTCCACGCTGGTACACTGTGGCTCTGGCAGTAATGAGCAAGATGAAGTCCTCTTACAGATACGTCGGCATTAGAAACTCAGCGCTTTGTCTAATAAGCAGTCGCAGTCATACCTACCACGCGTATATGTGAGTGTTTTGTGGGTTTGTGCATCGATTCAGAGTACGATGTATTTGTACAAGCATTACAGGCATAAACAGCGTCGTGCAGATGGAATCGTCGCTGACAAACAAGCGCTATCTCCTTTAAGCTCTCGCCTCATTGTCCACATCTCTCCACAGCAACCGTCCTCATCAAGACAGCTGTGGGACTGTGTTAACGCCCATTTGTCAATTATTTGTGAGAGCTAATGTTTTCTGTACACACGAACAGCCCTTTGTCTGGAAGCACTGTTCAGAATGAAGCAGTCAGCTAATTGTCAGCATTTACATTTCTTTGATGCACACTCAGAGAAAAGGATGTTTACACAGTGAAATGACAGCATTTACAGCCCGTCTACTCCATCATCTGATCTCCTGTGTTTCAGCCCTGGCTAAACATGTCACTGTCTTTCATATTTTTGCGATAATTTCCTTGCAGAGGAATTCATCCTGCGAGCAACACCTGCGAGGGAGTCTGTATTTTATGTAATAACCGACGACCCCAGGACCCAGGACACGTGGAAGGAAGGGAGAGAGGGAGGGAGGGGGTGGAAACTCTGGAAATGTGCTGTGAAGGGAACAGCGCCTGCAGTCATCAGTAGGATTCAGACTCCTTCTACAGACCACACATCCAAGCACAAGGAGACCAATGGGCACAGAGCACCTCCTCCTCAGAGCAGAGATGGAAAGGCCGACCGTCGCCTTATTCACCATCATGATTCAACACCAGCATGTGTGGGTTGTCGTCCTTTCTAGACTTTTCTTCCATCTCTTGACTATCCAGTAGTTGCCGTTTCTTAATTTGTCATATGTCACACATTCGCAGCTCGTCTGTATTCATTTTTTCAAGGTTCCTACTAGGGCTACACGATTAACAGGTGAGTTTGATTCTGAGGATTACGAAGTTGTAAAGTTATTATGGATGGTCTTACCGTTGCTAAGTTCCCGTTTGTTGATCCACGGTTCAGACTAAACTGTGGCAGTTCTGATTTTGTTTGTTGGATTCAAACAGATCTTTAGTTCAGCTACTGACAGCACAAACGGAACAGAAAAGAGGTGATTAGTGGTTTTACTGTGGCTGTTTTCAGTCTAAAAACAGAGCTAAGCTAACAGAGATATAATGTAAACTATCAGCTGATGCAATTCGTGAAGATTATAAGACACGCTGTTCTTTTAGCGACTGTCAAAGTAAGCGTCTATGAGTTTTAATTTGAAGGCAAAAACTTGATGATACCATAATAGAGATGTGTGGAAACAATGAGCTTTAGACTTTGATCAGTAAGTGATTCAGTCGGGGATACGTAGGGTTGATTCGTCTGTGGTTTTTTGGTCCTAAGTGTGTTCTGGTACCAGACTACCCCCTGCTGGTCAGAGTTTGGAATATGAATATTTCACAGAACCACTTTAAAGTCCAGAATTTGACTGTAAAACTACAGCCGCATGCAGACGAACAAATTGTTTGCAGTTTAATTTCAGAAAGTCTGGACAGCATCAAAGCACACGAAATCTAATTTTTCTACAGATTCAACTCAGTCCAGATTCTCCGCTGTCAGATTTCAAAGTGTCTTCTGCATCACTCACAATGACAAAATCCAGATTGATGGAAGTACGGAGGACAGTCCACGTAGACAGAAGTGGACAGAAAATTAATGAAATGAAGTATCTACAAAGCTGGACGGAACTGAGAGCTGTGAAAGCAAATCACCAACTTATTATCATATAGTGATGCCTAGGTTGTTACCACAGTAACTCATGCAGAGAATGATGATGTTGGGACACAAATCTGATCTGATCACTTATAGAATGGACAGTCAGTCTCAAAAGACTGGATTTCGGACAAAAAAATCGGTTTTTCTTACAGATACAAATTAACTTTGTCGATCCATCACTAGTATCTGGTAATGCATTACACAGAAAAAAATCTTGAGATTAAAGCACATCTAGGTCAAAAACAAGCGACATTAGCAGGGATACAGCAGCATTTAACACAAAAATAAAACAAAAATTCAAAGCAAAAACAAAATCATCAGAATTTATGTCAGAGATGAGATTTAACTGCTTTGGAGTCAATAATAATGAGATTATGTTCTTTTTTTTTTTTTTTTTTTGAGAAAAAGACTACGATTCATATAATTTCAATTTTCCTAAAGGAGGAGGCATGAAAAGAAACACTAAAAAAAAAGAGATTTAATGCAGTCTGAAGTGGATATTCAAAGGAAAAGCATCTTATATTCTAAAACGGAAGTGGACTCTGTGTGTGTATGTGTCTCAGGCATCACACAAAATCCTACTGAGCTGACTACTGTAGTTTGACATACTTAGTTTTTTGTCAAGGAAGAGACTAGCGAAAACAGCAAGTTGATAGGACCAATATTCTGGGAGATATTAGTCATTTTGGAATACAATAGCCTTACAGTCACGTTGCTACATCCATGACGGTTGATGGGAAGTGCAGTACTATGCTGCATGATGGGAAATGAAGTTAAAAACAGGAACAATGCATTTACTAACTTCAGTCCCTAGATATTGGTATTAATAAAATAATTGTCGTTTAAATTTTAAGGAATGATTTACCAGACACTTTTTACATCAGTACTTATAAAATACAGACTAACATCTTTTCCCAAAAGTCAGCTCTGCCCAGGATCAAAACTACTACATGTAGAACCCCGGTTGAGAAACAAACCACTAAATGGACTATCCATCCCCCCCTCGAAAGCCAATTTGTGACGGGGGGGTGGGGGTGGGGGGTTGAGGTACCACAATGCCCCTGTATGTGGAAGATCGGGGGACACATGTAAATTCGCCATTGAGATAGTTACAATGGATTAGATTTCTATAGCACTTTTCAAGGCACTAAAAGCACTTTACACTATTGATTCACTCTCACATTCACACTCTGATAGTGGTAAACTACATTTGTGTGTGGGGCAAGCTAACGGAAGTGTGGCTGCCAATTTGCATCAAAAACCCCCTCCGACTGCCATCAAACATTCATACACCAGTGTGAGTGACACTGGAGGCAAGGTGGTTGAAGTGTCTTGCCCAAAAACACATCAGCACATGACAGAGTGGGATTCCAACCGGCAGCCCTTCGGTTATTAGACGACACACTCTACCTTCTGAGCCATAACCACCCCTTAGAGTTTGCAGTAGGTTGAAGTACACTTTTTTCTCATATTGAAACTTATACATTGTGATGACTAACAGTGATTTATGCACCCCATTTCCATCTGAGCACCCCCCTCTCAACTCTCTTGTTCCAAATGCCCCCCAGCATTGTCCCGATGCCCCTGGAGGGCAGTAATGCTCTGTTGAAAAACACTGATTTAGTGCAAACCTTTCTGAGCTAAACACAGTATGTCTAAGTAAAGCCTCCTGTTCAGAAGTGTATCGCCATGTAGTCTTTACGTATGAGCATCGACTGAACCATCCTATCCTGAAATAACCCTCTTAAAGATCCATTGACGTGTAAGTTTTCTTCTTTTTTTGCATCATTCAGCAGAATTCCATAATTACTGTTCAGCGTAAGTGGTCACAGCGGAACAGAGAGTTCGACCCCTTCAGTCTTCAGGCGGTGATACAGACTGAACAAAGGTAGGGGTTAAATATGTGATTGACAGATGTAATCACTGATGGTCATGATCTCCTCAGTTGTGATTGTACTGTTTGACTGCTTCTCTACTCTGATTTCAACCCCTGCAGGTTTAAGGATCTGGCAACGTATGCCCAGTAGACGTCAAAACATAAATCATCCGCTGATCAAAACATGTTTGAGAAAAGCTTTTCGCAACATACATGCTACACATCAATGTGAGTAGAAGAACATCAGCTAAAAACTAAAGCAAAACCAAACAAGCACTTAAATGGACAAATATTTGAACCAATCTAAGAGTGGAGCCCATTGTATGTCCATGACTGTGGGCTGTCTGCTCTGGTCTCATGGCCTTCGTTAAGGCTCAGGAGGCAGCGGCACTGGCTTGTATTTATCTACAAGGCTGTATTGGGCAAACTACCCCATATCTTTGCCGCCTCCTGTCTCCATTTTCCAGTGGATACAACTCCCGTTCATCACATCGGCTCCTGCTTAGAGTCCCCAGAGTTCACTCAGAACTTGGTAAAACAGCTTTTTCCTACGATGGACCTTGCTCATGGAACAATTTGCAAAACTCACTTCAGCTTCAGCATTTCATTACCTTGAGTGAATTCAAATCTCTTCTATCAAACTGTTTAACAGAAGTGTGTAATTGCTATTCTTAAACTGGTTTTTAGCCTTTATGTTTCTAGTCATTTTATGTTGTCTTAATTGTACGTAGTTTTATACTCTGTTACTTCATTGGTATTGTACTGATGTGCCTCTTGGTCAGGTCTCCCTTGAAAAAGACATTTCATCTCAAGGGACTTCCTGGTTAAAAAAAGGTTAAATAAGAAATGAATAAATGTCATAGATAATGTAATAAAACAAACTGAGACTAACTTTGTAGTGCTAAGCTAATGCTAAACAGATCCAACACTACAAGGATTATTTCTGCACTGATAAAACTCACTGAACAAGACAAGGAAGAGCAAAAATAAAGGTTACATTAAGAAGCAATGATTAAAGTTTTGTCTTACCTTTGTTGTTTCTCATCAGACGTTGGTTTAAGTGAATGAAGCTTCTGCTATCGGCCAACCCATCGTTTTATGTTGTGTTGAAATTATTCCCACTGGAAACAATGGTCAGACAGTTTAACAGGTTGCCTACAGAACATCCTGTAAAGGGAAAATCCCAGAATGATTCACTTCTACAACACATTACTTGATGTTTGGATCAGACATTTGTGTTTCTGGGCATACTGACAAAAGCATATGTGTGGTCTGCGGAACTTTAATAAATCAATACATATATGTTGGGCTAGGACTTGTAGACAGTAGCAGACTGGATGTAGATCAGGGACTCACAAGGAGTTAATATCAAATGCAAGTAATAATAGTTAGAAATATAAATGAGGTGTAGATAGAAAAGGTTAGAGCTGCTTTAATAGTCTGACCTTAACCTCCATAAAATTGTCTAAGCTCAAACGTTAGCTAACATCAGCTAGCTTCGCACACAGTTGCTAGAAATCTACAAAAAATATGTCTGAAACATTAGTCTTAGTCTTATTTCCTTTTCATAGTTACAGTATTTATACAGTGTTAAATCACACATAATATGAACAAAAAGGAAACCCTGATCATTTAACCACTAGGCTAACTTTTTTGTTTGTCTTTGTTTGCTAACATCTGCGTGCTAAAGAAGCTAACATTAGCTTAGTTAGCGTCTCATGTTAGGCTTTTTGTTGATCAAATTAATACTATATTCTGAAGATTAGTTCTCCAGTCTTTCTCTTTTATCTCATTATTGTCATCACAGAAATCTCCAGTTGCTAATTTTAGAATATCTTTCTGATAACATTGAAGACACCATACAACCACCGACAAATCATTTTTGCTCCCAGTTTTCTGTGTTTGATGTAATAACCTTTGAATTTACTCTGAGTTTTAATGAACAGCTACACAATCAGTGAATTAAATATAGGAAAACACTTGATTTTCACTGAAAAATGCCAAATAGGGAAGGAAAGGACAATATAATAGTGAGTAGTGATAAAACACTATTTTTAAGACAAGTTGCTACTAAATAGTTAAAGATTAAAACAAGTGACATAAATGTGGATTTAGCTCCAGGTGTGCTGTATTTCTTGAGTGCTGAGGGACGGTTTACTTCTTACCGAGCTCTTCTTTCCTCTTCCTTTTGTCCTTTTGTCTCCAGTCCTTAAACCAACAAAGAGAATGTTGGACTAGGACATTTGCACAGCACAATACTGGAGTTTACTGAAAAACTCGGGGGTGGGGGGTTGTTTGATGTTTGTTTGTTTTTTTTCAGTTTACTTTGTTTGGATGTAATTACCTGTGAATTTACTCTAAGCTTTAATGAACATCTACATGACCAGTAAATTCAATACCTGATTTTCACTAAAACATGCAAAATGCAGAGGATAATATTATGAATGGTGATAAAACTAGTTTTAAGACAGAAGTTGCCACTAAAATAGCTCTAGGTTAAAACAGAGGGGACTAATGTGG